>NC_050601.1:628939-631439 GCF_013368585.1 Megalops cyprinoides | reverse complement strand
GAAAGTTACTGAGGCAATTTTAGGTTAAGTACCTTGCCCAAGGGTACAACAAGCGGTGCCCCAGCACTGGCCCGGCTATTCGAACTAGCAACGGTTTGATTATGAACCCTGCTCCTTACCGCTATGCTACACTGCCATTGTTAACTATCGTAACTAACTACACACTCTACTTATATGTTCAAAGTTTACCTTGAAATAACGCTGCCGTTTAAGAAGTAAAAAGAAAGGTCTTATTCAACAGACTCATCGTCCCCAACAGGCAACACCTCCCTTCTTGCCGATCGCCACCGTTCAGCCTTCGCTTCCTCGGCCTTTCACCTCCTCACCGCGATTAGACTGGTTCGTACGGAGTGTTAGCGCAGGACATTAAAGAGATCAACGCGCCAGCAGCGCGCTGCACTTCATTCTTACAGCGGGGGTTCTGTTTCTCAACGCATAACAAAGTTTTATATCAAATTTATATCAAAGTAGAAAACAGATAAAAACTAAATTCTCTCTTGAAAATTCTCTATTAAAAGTCGTTTAATTTCATTTTTACTAACGTTGCTGGGTTGCGGATGAGATCATCCTAATGCCAAAAATATCTTATGCAACTTTAACGGGTTCAACAGTAAAAAGAAAAAAAAAAATCAAGTCAAATACTAGTCTGTACCCTTAAAGGGCTGCGTCTGTAATGGCACGCATTTGAGAGTGATAACTGAAATATATTGCGCATCGCAGTGGACAGTTCGCTAACACTTCGCGCTTGCAAACACGTACAGCAGCTTTGCACAGGGCGAACACTTGCTGGAAATCAACACGCAATTTGGACTTCAGTACTCACATTGCTGCGGAGAAGTGGAAGCTCTCTGGACGCGCCGGGCGGGCTGTTCTGCTCTTCCACTGGAAGCCAGTTGGCAGATATATACTTCACTGGTTATGAAACGCGCGGTCAGAGTGACACTCCCTAAACTTCTCACACACCCACATTCGCAGACACATGCAAGAATTTCGTCTTCTTTTGAATCATTGCATAATATCAGCAAGGTCAAGAGAACAATTGGACGAAAGTCACCAGTATTTTTTCCAAATGTTACTTAATATGCGAGTTTTGTTTCGCGGTATGTTTGCCTCGGATTGCGAAAGAGGCCTGGTGTTTAATCACGTGCCTTTGCGTTTTATAATCGCCTCTGCGCGTGCCAACTTTGGGTTATTTGAGAAAATATTTCAAGGATGTGAAGTGAACCCCTGGGGAGTGGGGGTGTGGAGGTTACGGGTTACAAAACATGCTAAATCACTGTTAAAAAAACAGTTAGCACTTCATCTGCCAAAGGGACTCAGTGGCCTCAAGGTGTCTAAATAATAGACCCAAGAGCCATTCTGTCTTCATATTTGTGTTACAGGCACAAGGCTCATTTGTGGGACTGTTCCCCTCCACTGATCCCGGCTTTATCACTGAAAACTCTGTGCTGCTGTACATCTCTGTGGAAGCAGCATCCTTTCGGGGGTCTGCATCTCAGGGGTCACCAGGTGGACAGGGTTTACCTGGAGGATGTCCCTTGTCCATGAGGATGTTGGATATATTTGCCCCTTTGCCACAGGGGACAAACGAGCAAGCTCGTCCCTAAACTGTCCCTAAACACTGATACTGTCCCTAAACGCTGAAACTGTCCCTCAGCACTGATACTGTCCCTAAACACTGAAACTGTCCCTCAGCACTGATACTGTCCCTAAACACTGATACTGTCCCTAAATGCTGAAACTGTCCCTCAGCACTGATACTGTCCCTAAACACTGAAACTGTCCCTAAACGCTGAAACTGTCCCTCAACACTGATACTGCCCCTAAACACTGAAACTGTCCCTAAACGCTGAAACTGTCCCTCAACACTGATACTGTCCCTAAACACTGAAACTGTCCCTAAATGCTGAAACTGTCCCTCAGCGCTGAAACTGTCCCTCAGCACTGAAACTGTCCCTCAGCACTGATACCGTCCCTCAGCACCCACACGGTCCTGCACACCAGGGCTCTGTGTCTGAGCATCCTGCAAACGCATTACATCATGCCTGTTACTTAAGCTGAGAGAGTGGTTAGGTAACGCTGACGGTGATGAGGGAGTCAGGGCTCTGTAATTAGGCTTAGCGATTCCATTCACACTGCGATACTCAGGAACACAAAAAGGGGCAGGCTGTGGTTACTGTGCATTGAACTATAGGAGCACGGTGTCCGCCTCACTATTCAACAATCCTCCTGTGACCTGAGGCCGGCCTGCCTCTTCCACAGGTGGGCCCCTCGAGAGGGAGGGCGTGGGGCCACCTGATAGCTCAGGTCTTTCAGCTCCTTCCGTGACTGAGCTCACCTGAGTGTTCTGGCCATTGTATCTTCTGCTTCCCAGAAGTGTGAAAGTCCCACTTTGGGATGATTTCCACTGTAACACCTGACAGTACAGCACAAAGACACACCCTCCGAGAGCACAAGAGGACTCCTGTGTGAAGGAGTGAGGGGGTGAGGGGGTGAGAGG
>NC_050601.1:618939-621439 GCF_013368585.1 Megalops cyprinoides | reverse complement strand
CAGCACATGGGAAAAACACAGCAGGGAAATGTTAGCCCTCACATGAGTGCACCTGATTACAAGATTCATTTAAATTAATGCAAATTAATCCACACCCTCTACAGATCACAGCCCATTTTTCACCCCAACCCAAACTTACCCTAACCCTCACCTTACCCGTAACCCCTAACTCTTAACCCCTAACCCTAACCCTGTGAGTCTGTGAAACTGTTGTCTCAGAGAAACCCCTCCTTACCCTCGTCTTTCATCAGTATGATGTTCATGGCCACAATTCTGTGGTTGTTGCTATAGCGACGCATGAGAACAGTCGCCTTGTCAACAGGGATTTTGCCATGGAACTTCTCTCTGAGTCGCCTTACACTCTTCTCCAGCTGTTACAGATAGAGCAACACGGGATCACAGCGCACTAAATACATTTAAAGAACCGGCTGTATTCCAAACTGACTTCATTTTGATACGTTATCAGGCACAGATTTACAGTAGTTCATCTCTGGGATGCCTTTAACCTCACAGTCGTCTATCTAAAAGTACAGTATCACAGCGTCGGGCAACCTTAATTTGTAACATGTTCAGTATTTTTTCACTGTGCACGACCGTAGTGAAGGGAAGTAGCGGTCAAAACAGATCGAAGTTTGCAGGCTGGAGTCTGAACACGATTCCGTCAACAGCAGGAATAATACGAGCGGCTGCTAGGGTCATCGCCCAAGAGTGCAGGCTTCAGGTTGGGGGCCATGGACAGACGGGAAGTTTTAGGATTAACGGAGAGAACCAGGGGGCAGGTTTTAGGTCCTGTGGATATTGTTGTACATCGCATCGTACTTTCCAAAGGAAGCGCAATCATTGCGCTGACATGTTCAGAACTCCCAGCGTAGAAACACTCGCGTCAATGCTAATCGCAGTGAAACCTCGTCTGTGGGTACTGACTAATGGTAAGAGTAATATCTTATCTAAACAACATAACTAAAACAATTCCAGTTAAATTGGCGATCTACGCCTTTTGCTGATTCAAAGAAACACTAAGATAGCCGTAAGGGGAATGCGAACACAACGCTATAATAATATTCTGACATTCAGTGCTAAGTAAAAAATAACCGGATATCTGTAAGTGCTGATCGGCCTGAAACCGACAGCAGAAAGCACACACTGAAAAGTGAAAGAAAACAAATGAAGCCTCACCTCCACCTCTCCCTGGCGTCGATGCATTTGTTGACTTTATTATGGACGTTACAGTTAGTTCCAGGGGCAGTTTTTTCTTCTGCGATGTGAAGTGCAGAAACGATGACAGCGCTTTTACTGGTCAGGTTGAGTTTCCTGCTAAAAGTCTGCTTCGCTCTGTCCACCTCACTTCGCTTTCAGTTTGATATAAAAACCAATTCACCACAGATCAGCCACCAGGCGGCGCAGTAACGTCTGCGTGGAATTGTCACCTTAGCATGTTCATTGAATCTATACCAGAAAAATACTGAAATTTGAAGTATAAACCAAAATCAATAATAAGGTACATACTACATACAGTACAATGGCCAACATGCTGTGAGACACACGCGCGCACACACACACACACACGCGCGCGCGTATAGACCTTCCTTTGAAAGGGTACAAGTGTGTTAAACATAACACAAGTTTATCAACACATGAGGCTGACTGGAAAATACCTCTATTTATGTATGTCAGCAAGGTGAGCTCAGTCAGTTATACAGCACTTGCTCGTGTCTGAGCACTGCCACGGTACGAGTCCAACAAACTACAACTCCCAGGTGTCTTAGCGCAGACTGACCCTCTGTCCTCGCGGAGTCCTCCGCTGAGCACGCAGGGCAGTTGACGGAGGTACAGTGAACCCCGAAGTTGCTTAGTTGTTGAGCTGAAGATGCAGCTCTCTGAAAAGTGTTCAAAATCTCTCCCCAACACCCGGAACAGGTCTTCGTGCCGAAATAGCAATGACCCAAGACTACCTGCGACTCGCGTATAACAAGGTCAGTAGTTTTTTTTATTGTAGCTACTGAAATTGTTTTATGGAATCGGAATTGTAGGGGTCACCGTTATTTCATCGACAAACACATTATATTTACTTAACGATTGTGTCACCTTTGTCAGGACTAGTTTAATACGTTCCGGCTGCAGGTGTTCGTAAACCTCGCTGGCTGCAGCACTGAACGCAGTGATTGCACGGTCAGGTTATCAGGCACATGCCGTCTATTGCATTCAGCACAATCTGCATATTTTAAGCTTTTCCGAGTGTGTCAGAGGAAAAAAACTACCAGAACAACGAGGAGCAGTTACACAGAAGCAGCTCTATAATTGTGTTTATGTGTAATTAAGCTTCTACTGGCTTTTATTAGACTACATTCTTTGGGGTTTAGTTTAAGTTACATGACAGCCCGAATCGCAACCGTAGGTTCTTAACCTTCTGTGGTGAATGTGTACAAGACAAAAAGCTGAACTGTGTTGTTCCCCCAAGGGTCTGTTCTTGTTTTCCTAGCCATCGTCTTACTCCAGAAGC
>NC_050601.1:588939-613939 GCF_013368585.1 Megalops cyprinoides | reverse complement strand
GCTAGGAATTGTGGAAAAAATATTACATTAAGAAAAGTCAGAAAATCACCATTTTTGTGTCAAAGAGAATGACAGGAGCCTAATGTATAAATAGGTGTGGGTCATAGCACTGTCTGAGGCAGGAAAGGAGAGGGAGCAACAGTCATCTGTGACTTACCTGCTCCTCCATCTGTGAACCCAGTCACCAGCAGCTTGTACCCCTCTGACTCGGACTGGATAGAGAAGGAGGAGTACTGAGCGTGAACTTTGCCCCCTTCAAAGTCCTGCATGTCCACCCTCAACTCATAACTCTTCTGCCGAGTGAGGAGGTGGATGGTCTCCAGTCCTGATATCAGAAGACAGGAATCAGAGCAAATTCTGAAGAACAGGAATCAGAGCAGATACTGATATACATCCATCACAGAAAAGGATTGAGTCGCTCAGTGTTTTTTCCCCAGGCACTATCTGCCTGATGTGGCCAATGCATTGTGGGAATAAAAAGCCTCTACCTAGCCAGTACTCCCCAGACGCTGGGCCAAAGCCGCGCTGGTACTGGTCCCACCCCCTGTAGAAGTTCACTGATCCATCCATTCTTCTCTGGATCACCTGGAAAACAGACAGAAAAAACAATGAAAAAATGCAAATCCAGTTAGACGCTTATAACCTGAAGGACACTCACCAGAAACTAACAGCAAATAGATGATTAATTAGATACACAGTGTGTTGAATTTTTACATTTTATTGCATTTTTAATTGTGTTTTTGTAGATGTTGAGAGAGGATTCCCATTGTAACAGTATGCATCATAGATCTGCAATCTGATTGACTCTCATCTGTCACTCACTGTCCATCTTCCTCCATCAGAGTCTTCCTCACAGCCCATGTCACAGAAGACCTGGACGGGGGAGGTAGGTCCCGCGGGGTAGATGGTGTACACGCCGCTCCGGCCCACACCGCTGCTGTACACGTCTGCACAGTCCAGTGGGACCGAGGGCAGGGGGTTCAGCACCGCCGGCAGGGCCAGGAGCACGGCCAGGAGCATGGCCATCAGAGGAGCCTGAAAGAGCCGTCAAACCCTGAATCACCCAAACACTGAATCACCCAAGCACTAAAACACCCGAACGCTGAAACACCCGAACGCTGAAACAGCCGAACGCTGAAACACCCAAACACTAAAACACCCGAACACTGTAACACCCGAACGGTGAAACACCCGAACGCTGAAACACCCGAACACTAAAACACCCGAACACTGAAACACCCGAACGCTGAAACACCCAAACGCTGAAACACCCAAACACTGAAACACCCGAACACTAAAACACCCGAACGCTGAAACACCCGAACGCTGAAACACCCGAACGCAGAAACGCTCAAATGCAGAATCACACAAACACTGAAACACCAGGACAGGAGACAACTGTAAAACAGCCATCAGAACCACCAACTCCACTGAACACTTAAGTGTGTGTAATGTGCACTGGAAATATCCTAAAGGCAGTTTATTTCCTGAGCTGCAAACTCACCTTCATCCTCTGTGATCAGGCAGGGTGAATGGCTGTAAGCCTGGCAGCGTTGCAGTGGGGCTGTGGGAAGATCTCCTCGTGAGAAAATGGTCTGTCATATGCACAACCCCACTGTTTTATGCCCTAAAAAGGGCATTTCAGCGGCAGCAGCATTTCAGCGTCAGCACTTCACCGTAGCATCAGCTACACTGACCCCAGTGCAGTCTACAGTCCCCCTCAATAACATTGGAAATAACGGACACACTGACCCCAGTGCAGTCTACAGTCCCCCTCAATAACACTGGAAATAACGGACACAGTGACCTCAGTGCAGTGTACTTTCTCTGTTGGAGTTTGTATTGTACTGTATTGTATTGTATTGTGTTGTGCTGTGTTGTATTGCATTTGTGTCTGGTTTGACACAGGCTTTTACTCTGTGGCAGGAAACCGACACACCTGTCTGATAAACAAGACCCAGCCATGCACATCAAAGGTATTACACCAACATATGCACTACAGTACACAGGGCAACAGCCTGTAAAGTGTGTTATACAGGGAAAATGGCCATTATAGAGTGTGTTACATAGGGGAAATGGCCTGTACAGAGTGTGTTACACAGGGGAAACGGCCTGTACAGAGTGCGTTATATACAGGAAATGGCCTGTACAGAGTGTGTTATACAGGGAAAATGGCCATTATAGAGTGTGTTACATAGGGGAAACGGCCTGTACAGAGTGTGTTACACAGGGGAAACGGCCTGTACAGAGTGTGTTATATACGGGAAACGGCCCGTACAGAGTGTGTTACACAGGGGAAATGGCCGGTATAGAGTGTGTTACACAGGGAAACGGACTGTACAGAGTGCGTTTCACAGGGAATCGGCCTGTACGGAGTGCGTTTCATGGGGAAATGGCCGGTACAGTGTGTTTCACAGGGAAACGGCCTGTACGGAGTGTGTTATACAGGGAAAATGGCCATGATAGAGTGTGTTACACAGGGGAAACGGCCTGTACAGAGTGTGTTATATACGGGAAACGGCCCGTACAGAGTGCATTATATACAGGAAATGGTCTGTACAGAGTGTGTTTCACGGGGAAATGGCCGGTATAGAGTGTGTTACACAGGGAAACGGACTGTACAGAGTGTATTTCACAGGGAAACGGCCTGTACGGAGTGTGTTATACAGGGAAATGCCCCGTAGCGTGTAACATCCAAACATTTGTCTCACAACACTCAATAAATGATTCACAAAAAGACAAAGAATGTAGTCACCTACATTTTTTATTAGAAGTAACTTATTTTCCAACTTGTCTGTTGCATACAAACATCGTGGAGCCGTATTTCTGTACAATGATTTTCAAACTACTTTTAAACAAGTATAAGAATTAATAATGATGATAAAAAAAATAATCTATAGTTGTTTCTAATGATACAAGACCAATAAAATATCAGTCACATCCTCAACGTCACGATATTGCTAACAGGAAGTACATATTTTCTTTTTTTCCTTTTTAATTTTTAGTAAATAATCATTTTAGAAACATAAGACTTCGGTAGCTAGTACATCTACTTCAAACGAACATATTTACAAGCAGAAGTTGAAAATGTTGAAATGTACAGGTTTGTGTGTGTGAGGGAGTGGAAGACAGAGATTGTGTGTGAGTTTAGAGTGTGGGAGAGTCTGCAGGACTGTGTCTGCAGGTGTGATGGTTGGCTCCATCTGGCAGTGGAACATTGCGGGAGAACTACGACGTGGAAACTGGGGTTATATTTTCTGTTTTTTCTTTCCACACATTTGTTTCCAATATGTGAGGCGCCTACATCAGTCTTACAGCTCGCCCTGGAGCTCAGTTCTGCCACCTGACTACTGCCGCGCCCTGCCTCGATGCCTTGCAGTCGGTTGCCAGGGAGAGACGCGCGTGAATGATGTCATAAATAAGATGGCACTACATAGTAGTGTTTGCTCCACCCACACCCTCTGACATCAGCACGGGCACGCCCCCGGCAGGCAGTGTGGGAGTGGCTACAGATGCAGACACATGCGCTACATGCCATAATAACACCTCCATGAAGAGTGACAGGGCCAGAGCCACCCCACACCACCAATCCCCCCGCAACACCACCAAACCCCCCCGCAACAGCACCCAGGCCTCTGACCCGAACAGCATCCGGGCCTCCGACCTGAACAGGACCAGGGCCTCCGACCCGAACAGCATCCGGGCCTCCGACCTGAACAGGACCAGGGCCTCCGACCTGAACAGGACCAGGGCCTCCGACCTGAACAGGACCAGGGCCTCAGATATGAATGGAACCAAGCTCCGGATTCAGTCTGAACTACAAAACTACACACAGGGAGTGTGTAACTGAAAGACAGTGTGTGTGAGGTAATCAGGCAGAGAGAGTGTGTGTGTGTGTGTTCTGTTGTGAGTGTGTGAGAGTCTATGTATGCGTGTGTGTGTGTGTGTGTCTGTGTCTGTGTGTGTGTGTGTGTGTGTGTGTGTGTGTGTGTGTGTGTGTGTGTGTGTGTGTGTCTGTGTGTGAGTGACAGGTGTCACTCATAAGTGACAGTAAGCAGCAGCCAATCAACATAGCTTAGTCCACCATAGTGACATTCTTTATGTAACCATGGTTTCAGCTTCAAACAAAACATACAAAAGTGTAACAGGGAAGTGACCTGGCAAAATGTCATGCCAAAATGTATATTGTAATTCCCCCCATAATTCTCCAGTGGGACAGAGGCTCTCCAGCCGTGGGGCTTGGAGGGCAAGGGAGACCCCCTGGGCTGTCCCGCGAGTGCACCTCAAAGAGCAGACCCTTCTAACAGCCTCCGGGCTAAAGGTAAATCTGATTTGCACATTTCAAGCAGAGGTGGTTTAGTTGAGCTATACTGGCCAATCCTGTGGTAGAGATGGTATGCCACCTGGTAATGGCTGCTCTGTGTTAGCAGTGTTGGAATGGCAGCTCACTGGTGCCCTCTACTGCACGCCCCTGGAAGTGCTTAGGAAATGCCCTTTACAGCACACCTGTGTGGAATGTGTCAAATCACTTTAAAAAATCATTAAGTCATTACAAAACTGCAGCACCGTTGGACACTTTCACAGGTTCTCTATATCACAACCTTTTGTATTCCTTATTTTCTCTGGCCTGTATACATAAAATCAGTCCAAGAAGGCAAAATGTCTCACACTGCCTGTCATATTCTGAGCCACAGACATTCAGAGGTAGAACTAACATCAGGGCTTCCACAGTAATCTGGACCAATCAGAGAATCAATTTCGACTGGCTGCAAGGCAGGGTCTTTACCATACAACAGACACTGGCCTCCGATTGGCTCAGGGAGACCATGTAATGGGTCTGAGCCAATCAGAGGCAAGTATGCAGTGTGCACAGTGATGTGATTGGGTGAGGTGGAGACAGAGAGGGAGGAGACACCTGAAAGCCACCCAGAGAATAAAATAAATAGAAAGAAAAACAGGGCCTGCTTCTGCTTCTGAAATGTGGTGAGTGTCAGGACAGCATCCCCAGTCTCTGAAATTAAAGACTTCCTTTTTCGTCTTTGTTACAAAAAAAGTCCATTGCCGACAGTAAATGTCTTACTTCATTAATTTGTCTTCTTTTTAAGACAACAAACATTTCCCTTTACTGTTTTACCTTACTGGTCCCTTGCACAGAAAACAAGCACTCAGTGAAACTCAGAGCAAAGGCAGGAAGGGTAGAAACGCCAGGCTAACTCTCCGTTCCTTCTGCTCTGCAGGTGTGTGGGCTCTTCACGCAAATACCTGCATCTTCCCCTTGGACTCCTGGGTGTGGGGGATCTGGGTTTGGGTGGGGCCGGCGATCGCGGGACTGGGGGTGGAGTCTGACCAGTCGGACACGCAGTGGGGGGAGGGGCTGGACCAGGGCTCAGGGGACTCGGGGGAGGGGGTCAGGTAGGGGTGCTCGCTGGGCAGGTGTATGTAATGCTTGGGCGTGGCATCCAAGGTGGAGCTGTAGCTGTGCTGAGAGGGAGGGGTGGGGTAATCCTCCAGCCCTGCGCTGCTGCTGGCGGCCTGTGGGGGCGGGGCCTGCAGGGGCTGGGGGGGTGGGGCTTGCGCCTGGGCTGGCTGGGGGGGCTGCTGCTGTTTGAAGAAGGCGGGGGGAGGCTGTGTCTGCTGGGGGGTGGGAGGAGTGGAGCAGCCCATTGGGGGCATGCTCTGCTGAGAGGGCAGGGCGTGGCCATGGAGCTGCTGCTGCTGCTGCTCGGGGATGGTGGGCAGGTGGGTGGGGCTGAGGGACTGGGGGGCAGAGACAGGGGTGGGCTGCAGCAGGGGCTGCTGGGAGCTGTGGAACAGCTGCTGCTGGAGCAGGCTGTGCTGCTGCTGGAGGGCGGGGCTCTGGGGGTGCAGGCTGGCCTGGCTGCTGATGGGGTGCACCAGGCCGACGACCTGCTGACTGCACTGGGATGAGGGCGGCATGTGGGCGTGCCAGTCGAAGGGCACGCTGACCGGGTTCACCATGCCCAGGTTCAGCGTGTTCAGCACGTACCCGGGCGGCCCTGGGGCCACACCCGCCCCCGCCGACATGGGGGCGTGGCCCTGCATGGGCTGGCCAATGGGGAGCCCGGCCTCGGCCAGGTCACCCAGCTGGGCGAGAGACACGGCGAAGGGACCGACGCCCTCCATCCTGCCGTGCACCATGGGAGTGCCAGGCACGGACAGCGAGGGGTGGAAGAGGCCAGGGGAGGGCATGGCTGCCGGAGACGCGGGGTTGGTGACGTAGCCGGCGTTGCTGGCGCCGCCGCGGGGCGAGTCCAGCGAGTCGACAGGGGACAGCGTGACCGAGCTCTCCAGCAGTGAGCTCTGCATGTCCAGCGTCAGCTTCTTGCTGCGGGATTTGGCGGCCTCCTTTAGGCCAGCGGCGTGTGGGCCGGCCACGCCCCCCTTAGTGCCTGGGCGGCGGCTCTTCTTGCCCTGGGGGGTCTGCTTGAGGCCGGGCATGAAGACGCCAGGGGGGCAGATGAGCGGGGACAGGGCGTGGTGCTGGGGGCTACGCACGGTGTTGTACTCGTCCAGCAGCTGCACGATGTCGTGGTGCATGCGCTCCTGGGCGATGTCTCGCGGCAGCCGATCCATGTGGTCTGTGATCTCACGATTCGCAAAGTGACTCAGCAGAACCTTCACCGCCTCACAGCTGCCCTCCCGAGCAGCCAGGAACAAGGGAGTCTCCTCCTGACAGAGAGAAGAGAGAGAGAGAGAGAGAGAGAGAGAGAGAGCAGGAGGCCTTGTGAGAGCATTGTCACTGAAGGAGGGGTCTACCATTGCTATGAAATGGCAGAGTAATCTTTGCTGGGAGGATAGAGGGATGAGGGGAGAGAGGAGAGAAGGATGGAGGAGAGAGGGAGAGAGGGATGGGGGAGAGTGGAGAGAGGGAGAGAGAAGAGAGGGATGGGAGGGCTTACCTTCAGATCTTGCATGTCTTTGTTGGCTCCGTTCTTCAGCAGAGCAACTGTGGCTTCCACATTGTTGACCGCTGCTGCCCAGTGCAGGGCAGACTTACCTGCAAAACAGCACATACACCGTAACGTGACCATATGCGCACACACACACACACACACACACACACGCTCACACGCTCACACACACACACACACTCTCTCTCTCTTTCTCTCACACACTCACACACACACACGCTCACACACTCACACTCTCACTCACAGACACATACACACACTCTCACCAAATACCATAACAGTATCACACAATGTCACAGTGTCGCTGGCTGATAGACAGGCACTGACCGAGCTCGTCCACAGCATTGACGTCAGCGTGGCAGGTGATCAGCTCCTCCACCATGCCCTCCACCGCCAGGCGAGCAGCCAGGATGAGCGCCGTGGAGCCGTCGTACATGCGAGAGTCCAGATCAGTGGCACGAGTGCGAATGAGGATCTGCAGGGGGAGTGAGCACCACACCACAGCTCTTTCACAATCTCCATCTGTGTGTGTGTGCGTGTGTGTGTGTGGAGTGTGTGTGCGTGTGAGTGTGTGTGTGTGTGTGAGTGTGTGTGCGTGTGTGTGTGTGTGTGTGTGTGTGTGTGTGTGTGAGTGTGTGTGCGCGTGTGAGTGTGTGTGTGTGAGTGTGTGTGTGTGAGTGTGTGTGTGTGCGCGTGTGAGTGTGTGGAGTGTGTGTGCGTGTGAGTGTGTGTGTGTGTGTGAGTGTGTGTGCGTGTGTGTGTGTGTGTGTGTGTGTGTGTGTGAGTGTGTGTGCGCGTGTGAGTGTGTGTGTGTGTGTGGAGTGTGTGTGCGTGTGTGTGTGTGTGTGTGTGTGTGTGAGTGTGTGTGCGCGTGTGAGTGTGTGTGTGTGTGTGGAGTGTGTGTGCGTGTGTGTGTGTGTGTGTGTGTGTGTGTGAGTGTGTGTGCGCGTGTGAGTGTGTGTGTGTGAGTGTGTGTGTGTGAGAGAGTGTGTGTGTGTATATGTACCTGGAAGACTCCCTGGGCGTCGGCTGCCACGGCAGCGTGCAGGGGTGTGCGGCCGGTGTTGTCCTGGGCGTTGGCATCTGCCCCGGCGTCCAGCAGCCTCTTGGCGGCGTCAGCTCGGGCGTACCGGGCGGCGAGGTGCAGAGGGGTCTCACCCGTGCGGTCGGTCTGGGCGGACAGCGACGCCCCCTGGTAGATGAGGTCAGAGATGATGTTGGCGGACGACTCCTCGGCATCCTCGTCCTCAGGCAGGTCGGGCTCCAGGCCGCCCCCACAGAAGGAGGCCAGCATCAGGGGAGTGAAGCCGTCTGTCAGGGCAAACATCACCCATCCACTGTTACACCGTAACTCAAACTCCATCTATCCGCTGTTCACTGTTTCACCCTGCAGGCTCCACCCACCTGGCCCGCGCACGTTCACGTCCATGCAGTCACTGTCGAACTCTCCCTGGGGGGGGGTGAGGGCCATGGAGGGGGGCACGCGGATATCTGCGGCCGCCAGGTGGTGCTGAGTCCACTGTCTGCTGTCCACCGCATCCTCGCTGTCCGACAGCATACTCGGCTCCTCCACCTGCTCCCGCACACACACACACACACACACGGGTAAAGGTGTATGTAAAGTGTACGGCCTGCGCAGTGTAAAGGTGTGTGTAAAGTGTACGGCTGGCACAGTGGAGGTGCAGGACCTCTGTGACTCACCTTCAGCCTCTTGGCCTCGGGGCAGTCTGCGTCCAGCCACTGCTCACTGTGTTCTCCCAGCAGAGACTCCTCCACGGTCTTTGGCATGTGTCTGAAGAGAGAGGAGTAACCATGATGAGCGTGTGTGTGAGTGAGAGAGAGTGTGTGAGTGTGTGTGAGAGTGTGTGTGTGTTACTCACTTCATGCCCAGTGCATCCTGGCCCACAGGCTCCCTGCGGTTCTTGTTGCTGCTGGTCTCCTTCTTGAGGGAGAAGCCCTCGGGGAACCACAGGGTGCTGTGCTCGCGTTTGCGCCTGGCGATCAGCATCCCCGCCCCCAGGATGACCAGCAGCAGCAGCGCAGCCACGCCCACCAGCAGCAGCTTGCCCCAGTCCGGGATGGGCTCCAGAGGGGGGATCTTCTCACCTGCACGCGGAGATCACACCGTCACTCACATACAGCACTCCGCACTCATCAATCACACAGGTGCCTCTGATTACACGACTCCAGGTGAAGATGAAGGTGAGGCAGCCGCGGGCAGCTGCGGCACTCACTGCGGACTTGCTTGATGGGGTAGGGGAAGCGCAGGATCTCGGTGGCGGACAGGGCGCCCAGGTAGTCTGCGGCGCTGTCGGCGGTGGGGAAGCAGTCTCCGGAGTCCTGCGAGCACAGCCTGTTGTCGATCTCCAGGTAGACGATGGACCTGCGGGAGAGGGGCGGGGTCAGCGTGAGCGGACAGCGCGGTCGCGGCAGCGCGGTCGCGGCAGTGCGGGCGGCGCGACCCCTGACCCCGCGCGGTCGCCGCACTCACCCGATGACCTCCTGCTGGGGGTGGAGCTCGCGGCGCCCCCGGGCCTCCCGCCGGGTGTAGGGCAGGATCATGGCCTTGCCGTTGCGGTCGAGGCGGAAGCGCAGCGTGGTGCGCAGGATGGCGCTCAGCTTCTGCAGGAAGGCGGAGCCCGTGCGCAGCAGCTCCTCCGGCGGCAGCAGCACCACGATCACCAGCACCCCCTCCGCCAGCTCTTCTGGAACCTTCCCTGCACAGTCCAGCCCGTCCCAGCCACACTCCTGCGTGTTGCAGCCCTGGTCACAGCGGCCGTCCGCGTAGTGGTCAATGCAGTACTGCTCATAGATCGGGCTACGGAGAGAGAGAGAGAGAGAGAGAGAGAGAGAGAGGCCGTCAGAACACCATGCATCGCCCACACAGAAAAATAGAAAGAAAGTGAGAGACAGCAAGAGAAAGAGAAATAGACAAAGAAATAGGAAGAGAGAAAGCCAAAGAAAGATAAAAGGGAGGAGAGAGAAAGTGAGAGAAAATGCAAGAAAGAAAAGAGAGAAAGAGAGAGATAAAGCAAAAGGAAGAGAGAGAAAGTGGAGTGGAGAAGGAAAGGAGGAGGAGTGGAGGGGGAGTGGGCGCTCACTTGCAGGTCTTCTCTGGGCTTTTGCAGTCGAAGTTGTCGTAGAGACAGTCGGGTGTGTCGCAGTCCTCGTCACACAGGCTGTTGTTGAAGAGATGCCAGCAGTCTGGGTTGCTGCAGCGGGCCCAGGGGTTCACAGCCAGCGAGCAGTCCCCCCCGTCCCAGCCGCAGGGGAACGTGTTGCACTCCTTGTCACAGACGCCGTCGTTGGCCTTGCCGTGGCAGTCTGAGAGCGGGCATGGGGACTCGGTGGGACGGGGTGGGGGGGCGCGCACCTGCTCGCAGCGCTTGCCGGACCGGCCGCTCGGACACTGGCAGCGGAAGAAGGGGAAGCTGGCCTCCTCGGTGCACACGCCTCCGTTTCGGCAGGGCTGAGCAGCACAGCCCTCCGTGCTGCGGTGGTGGCAGTCGGGCCCGGCGAAGCCTGGGGCGCAGGTGCAGCGCGGGCCCCGTACCGTCTGCATGCAGCTGCCCCCGTTGTAGCAGGAAAGCTCCCGGCAGGACAGCAGGCTCCGCTCACAGGTAGGCCCAGCGTAGCCCTGAGGGAGAGCCAGCGGCAGAAACACTCAGCAAACTGAACCGCTCTGCTGGGGCTGCTACGGGCCCCCCAACACAGGCAGCGCAGAGAGTTTGTGAATACCCTGACACTAGAGGCGGTTTGTGAATACTCTGACACTAGAGGCGGTTTGTGAATACCCTGACACTAGAGGCGGTTTGTGAATACTCTGACACTAGAGGCGGTTTGTGAATACCCTGACACTAGAGGCGGTTTGTGAATACTCTGACACTAGAGGCGGTTTGTGAATACTCTGATACTAGAGGCGGTTTGTGAATACTCTGACACTAGAGGCGGTTTGTGAATACCCTGACACTAGAGGCGGTTTGTGAATACTCTGACACTAGAGGCGGTTTGTGAATACCCTGACACTAGAGGCGGTTTGTGAATACTCTGACACTAGAGGCGGTTTGTGAATACCCTGACACTAGAGGCGGTTTGTGAGGGGGTTTGTGAATACTCTGACAGTAGAGGGGGTTTGTGAGGGGGTTTGTGAATACTCTGACACTAGAGGCGGTTTGTGAATACCCTGACACTAGAGGCGGTTTGTGAATACCCTGACACTAGAGGCGGTTTGTGAATACTCTGACACTAGAGGCGGTTTGTGAATACTCTGACACTAGAGGCGGTTTGTGAATACCCTGACACTAGAGGCGGTTTGTGAGGGGGTTTGTGAATACTCTGACAGTAGAGGGGGTTTGTGAGGGGGTTTGTGAATACTCTGACACTAGAGGGGGTTTGTGAGGGGGTTTGTGAATACTCTGACACTAGAGGGGGTTTGTGAGGGGGTTTGTGAATACTCTGACAGTAGAAGGGGGTTGTGAGGGGGTTTGTGAATACTCTGACAGTAGAAGGGGTTTGTGAATACTCACAGGCAGGCAGGTGCAGGTGTACCCCTGTGTGGAGCTCGGAGACACAGAGCACACACCTCCATTCAGACACGGATGAGATTCACACACACTGGACCTACTCTGGCATCTTCGACCTGAAGAGAGCAGCAAAGCACGCCTGAGTACAACACACACACACACACACACAATCTAAAAACATGCACACGTACACACGCGGTGTCACCTGTAAAGCCAGGCTTGCAGACACACTGGTAGTCGTTGGGGAGCTGAATGCAGTCCAGGCTGCTGGCTGGGCTGCAGGGGTTGGAGTGGCACTCGTTGATATCCCCCTCACAGCGCTCGCCTGTGAAGCCCGGGGGGCAGTTACAGTGATACCCCCCCACGCGGTCCACACACGTCCCATTGTTCAGGCACTTTGGTGCCCCCTGGAGCCTGCCAGGAGGATTGCAGTCATCCTCATTGATCTCACAGAGAACCCCTGTGAGGGAAGGAGAGACGGGTTACACACACGCTGCAGGCAGGGTTAAAGGGTTACAGACGGGGGTGTGTGCGGCGGGCAGGGCATCGCGCATACCCAGGGTGCCAGGCGGGCAGGAGCAGACGTAGTGTCCCACCAGGTCGATGCAGCTGCCCCCGTTCTGACAGGGCTGGGACTGGCACTCATTTATCTCAGACTCGCAGTTCACTCCCTGGTACCCCGTCAAGCACTGCGACACAAACATACCATTAGTGCTGCAAACACTTCGGCCCTTCATATCTACGTTACTGTACATATCTATGGTGGCGCATGCGTGTGCTGCAGATATCTATGGTGTTAGTGCACACAGGACAGGGCAGCGGTGGACTGTGATCCTCAGGGTGTAGATATCTGTCAGCAGATCCCTGCAGTGCCCTCGCTGTGACTGCGCCACCACCCTGCGCTTACGGGACCTTACCTCACAGGTGTAGCCGCCCACATAGGCCCTGCAGGTGGCACCGTTGAGGCAAGGTTTGTCCTCGCAGTGGTCCACCTGGCTCTCGCAGTAGCTGCCAGTGTAGTCTGAGGGACACTTGCAGTAGTGAGTGTTCCCTGTGTTCACACAGTGACCACCATGGTGACACAGCTGGTCAATCCTGAGCCCTGCACACACAGGAGGGGAAGAGTTATACTGCCGCACACAGGAGGGGAAGAGTTATACTGCCGCACACAGGAGGGGAAGAGTTATATTGCCGCACACAGGAGGGGAAGAGTTATACTGCCGCACACAGAAGGGGAAGAGTTATATCAGCTCCCACAAGAGGAAGATTTGGA
Source organism: Megalops cyprinoides (assembly GCF_013368585.1). Classification (NCBI taxonomy): domain Eukaryota; kingdom Metazoa; phylum Chordata; class Actinopteri; order Elopiformes; family Megalopidae; genus Megalops; species Megalops cyprinoides. The sequence goes on along the minus strand of NC_050601.1, from coordinate 601,211 downwards.
AAGCAGACGGGGGAAGAATTACACACACACACACACACACACACACACACACACACACACACACACACGCACACACACACACACACGCGGCGTGTACCTCTCTGCACAGCGGCCATCTCGCAGGACACCCCTGGAATGTCACAGTAGCGGCCCGACCAGCCACCCACACAATCACAGACGAAGGATGCGTCCTGCTGACGACAACGCCCCCCGTTCTTACAGGGAGAGGACACTCTGCACCAGTCCACTGCCACCTGCAGGCAGAAAGGACTAATTACACCTGCACAAAGACACCTTAGCACACCTGTACAGAGTGAGAGCTTACTGCAGCTCTGTGGCGAAGGCGTCAGAGCTTACCTGGCACAGGGCGCCGGTGTAGCCCCTGGGACAGATGCAGCGTGGGGCGTCCCCGCCCACACACACGCCCCCGTTCAGGCAGGGCCGCGAGCGACACTCGCTGAGCTGGTGCTGGCAGTGCGAGCCGCTGAAGCCGGGCCGGCAGGTGCAGGAGAAACCATTGATCTTATCAATACAGGTGCCTCCGTTAAAGCAGGAGCTACAGAGAGAGACAGGACTGTTAGAGACACACACTTTCACACACACACACACACACACACTCTCTCACACACACTCACACACTCTCTCACACACACTCACACACTCTCACACATTCACACACACACACACACGCTCTCACACACACTCACTCACACACTCTCACACACACACTCACACATTCACACACACACACTCCCACACTGACACACACACACTCACACACACACACACACACACACACACACACACACACACACACACACACACTCTCACCTCTCGGTGCAGTCTGGGATGTTCGTCTCACAGTGGATGCCAGTAAAGCCAGGCTTGCAGGTGCAGGTGTAGCTGTTGACGTAGTCTGTGCATGTGCCTCCGTTCCTGCAGGGGGCGCTCTGACACTCATTCACCTCCACAGTGCAGCGTGGCCCTGTGAAGCCTGGAAGGCAGCTGCACCGGAAGGAGTTCACCCCATCCGTACAGGAGCCACCACTCAGACACGGGTCTACAGGAGACATGGGCACAGCGCATCACACATCGAGAACAACACACCGAGAACAACACACCACACACATCGAGAACAACACACCACACACCGAGAACAACACACCACACACACTGAGAACAACACATCACACACACCGAGAACAACACACCACACACACCGAGAACAACACACCACACACACCGAGAACAACACACCACACACCGAGAACAACACATCACACACCGAGAACAACACACCACACACATCGAGAACAACACACCACACACCGAGAACAACACACCACACACACTGAGAACAACACATCACACACACCGAGAACAACACACCACACACACCGAGAACAACACACCACACACACCGAGAACAACACACCACACACCGAGAACAACACATCACACACCGAGAACAACACACCACACACCGAGAACAACACATCACACACCGAGAACAACACATCACACACCGAGAACAACACACCACACACCGAGAACAACACATGCGTAACACACCAGGAGCAACACACCACACTGCGTAACACACCCTAACTCAATGCAGCACACGGCCCGTGGCCCACAGCATCTCCCACACCTTACATACCCCCCAGCAAGTGCCATGGCTCAGCAAGGGATCCAGCAACTACCGAGAACCTATCCATGACAATGCCACCTCCCATCAGTGTCAGACAGAAGAAGGTGTGACACACAGGTGTGTGTGACAGGTGTGTGTGTGTGTGTGTGTGTGTGACGGGTGGGACTCACTCGGGCTGCAGTCGTTGATGTCAGTCTCACAGTTGGCCCCGGTGAAGCCAGCAGGACAGGTGCATACATAGCCGCCCAGTGTGTTGGTGCAAGCGGCGCGGTTCTTACAGGGATTGGCTGCGCACTCGTTTATGTCGATGTTACACCGCTGACCTGCAGGGGGAGACAAAGTACTTCACTCTCCAGGGCTGTGAGAAATTAGTTGCTGTGAATTTTGTTTGGTATTTAATAGTTTATGGGTAGAGTTTAAGTCTGTTTGCAAAGTGGTGTATGTGGATACCGGCCACGAGGAGAGGGAGAGGTGAATACGTTCTGGAAGAAGTGGTGCCAGTTAGCTGGTCCAAATTTATCTGGAAGGAGCAAGGGGCACACAAGGGAGTGAAATGTTGCTGTGGGGGACGCTGTCCGCTGGCTGAACAGAATCTGGCTGGCTGAACAGAATGCCTTGAGAGGTCAGTACAGGTTGGCCAGGGTGGTCAGTGTCATTGCTGATGAGAAGGACATCGCGAGAGATAACAATGCCAGAACATTTCCAAGCTACCCAGTCCCAGCTGTGAGGCCAGAGGGGGCTACAAGACTACCAAGAAACTCGCTAGCAAGATCCCTGCCACAGATCTTCATCAGGACGTCAGGTGTCTAGTTGTCTTACTTCCTGCAGAAGAGCAATGGGATGTGCAGGAGAAGGGCGGAGCAGGGGCCAGCATGGCTCACAGGCCTCTGGTTGGCCCAGTTGGAGGTGGGGGTTCATGAACACAGCGAGGAGAGCAGCCAGTAGCTCATCAGCATCAAGTGCGCCTCAGCCCTCCAGAGCAGCAAGCAGCGAGGCTCTAACGAGACGTCTAAGTACCACTGTTAGGGTAATTAAATTTAAAAGATGTGTGACCTCCTTGGGTTCAATAACCAGGAGCTCAAGTGAGAGGTGTCAAGGTGAAACTTAAATGGACAAATTATCTGCAAACAAAGCTGATTAAAATTAGTGGAGGAATTATAAAGAACAAAGAAAAGAAATAAGCAACGACGGATGTAAGTTCACGCGAAATTCAAGAGCACTGTGCCTTAGCGCTGACCGGGTTTAGCCGTCTCCGCTTCCGTACGTTTCGGCTTCATTCGCAATTCTCCGTGAATACGAAAGCAACGTTGGTAAAAGGCTACGAACTTCCCATGTGATTCAGCAGTGGATTAATTATAAAATTATAAACTCAGCGCAGATCGCAGGTCCGGTCACTGCCGATAGCAGTACGATGTCTAATCAAGTACTCAAGTGCTAACTTATAATATCCGGAGAAATACCGCGGAAAAAGAAGCTCAGTTGGCGTGCGGAAGAAGTGGCTGTGCGCTTAACGGGAACGGGAACGTGTCAACTCATCGCTGCAAGTACGCTACTGATACGGTAAATTGTCTTGATAATATTTATTAGTACTATGTTAAAGTACTGTAGCATGTTAAAAACATTGTTTATGATGAATTTTACAACTGAGGTAGCATGCTAATCAGCCATGCTAGCTAGTTCCATTGTTAAAGCACCACAGCTGTATTTTCATTGTATTAGCGTAGCCTGAGATGTGCGGTGTATGGAGAATGGTTTAGGTCAGGTTACTGATATGAATAGTGTTTAAATTGGAATAATATTGTTTGCATTTGCAGTAAGTTTATCTTGCTTAAATGTAAAATAATTGTTAGTTAGAATTTCATGGATATTTTTTGTGCTTGATGTCTGTGTTATCTGAGTTGCGATTTTATTTTTCCTTTTAAGGTTATCAACCTAAATCTAAATCTAAACCTAAAGCTAACGCTACCGCAAACACTAAACTAAACAAACTGGAAGTTAAACCTACCACAGCTACCAATACCACAATTACTGTCTGCAACTGTTACCCCTGTTGCTGAAGTTATTAATAAAAGAACACAAAAAGAAGATTAAGAGCTTCATCATTCAAGAGTTGATCCATGCGCCGTTTGTAGTCAAGCAAGGCCTTTGTCGAGTTTGGGTAGGAGTTGATGCAGAAACCCCAGATAACTCGACGATGTTTGAGCTGCATTACATATGAAACTGTAACTGTGGATAGCATAGTGTATGTAAGTGTGTGAGTAATGTGTGTGTGTGTGTGTGAGAGTAGCATGTGTGTCAGTGTGTGAGCTGTGTAGAAAAGATCCACATGTCTTTGTCTTTGTTTGTGCACACCACCCCCACCTCTCACAGACACTTTGCTTACAACTCAGCTGAAACCTGCCCAAACCGGTCCTGCTGCTCCCCTTATCAACAGGACCCCTGCAGGTAACCCGAGGCACAGACCCCCCCCCCCCCCCCCCCCCCCCCCCCAGGATGGCCCCCAGGTCACCATTTGCCCTGTGACCTGTCCTTTGGTCACCAGTAAGAACCCCAACAGGTGTAGTGTTGTGTTGGAGTAGTGTTGTTGCCTGCATCTATGCCTTAGGAAGCACACCCAACACACACATCACACAAAACACACCCAACACACAACCAAACACACACTCCATGAAAATTCCTAAATAAAATTCTGAACCCGGAACCTGACTGTTTCCTGACCGACACACCACTGTGACAGCAACATTAACCTAGTTCACGGGTGAAACTGCCCCCTCAGTTTCAAGCAGCGTGTGTGTAAGTGTGTGAGTAGCGTGTGTGTAAGTGTGTGAGTAGCGTGTGTGTAAGTGTGTGAGTAGCGTGTGTCTAAGTGTGTGAGTAGCATGGCTGCTGGTGGGTACCTTGCCATCCAGGCTGGCAGCTGCACTGGAAGCCCAGGTAGTCGGGGGTGTGGCTGCAGGTGCCGTGGTTGTCGCAGGGGTTGGGGGAGCAGGGTGTGAGCACATCTGTGCAGGTGGGTCCGCTGAACGGCAGCTCACACAGGCAGGTGAAGCTGGCCACCCCGTCCACACAGGTGCCCTGATTCAGACACGGGCTCGATGCGCAGTCATTAATGTTCACCTGACAGACCACACCTGCGCAGAGAGACATTATCTTACAATTTTATTGCTTTCCAAAGTAAATAAAAATGTAAGTGTACATTTTAGTAATATTCTGAAATTTTCATACCAATAAAGCAGCAACCAAATTGTGAGCAACAGAGAGAAAGAGAGAGGAAGACTTTTTAGGTCAACTTTACTTCGTCAATTTATATGAAAGAAAAAGGAGAAAAAGCATAATAAAACCAAAAAAAAACGTAACCAAAATGGGCGCAAAGAGGAAAAAGGTGAAGCGAGAGGGAGAGCAGGAGAGCAGCTAAAAGCTGACTGCTAAATCACTGTGATCACTAGAGGGCGTTAGGGGGCTGTGACATGCTGCAGGGCCGCTCACCTCTGAAGCCCTCTCGGCACCTGCAGCTGAACCCGTTCAGCTGGTCCATGCAGCTGCCCCCATGTTGGCAGGGGGCCGACTGGCAGTCATTTCGGTCCACGTCACAGTTCACCCCCGTCCAGCCAGGTTCACACTCACACCTGTACCTGCGGGCGGGGCACAGCACAGAGCAGCGTCATTACACACACATCCACCGGCGTTTCAGGGCTTACTGCGGCATAGAGGAGGGTGTTAACGGGGCTGACTGGGGTGTAGGGGAGGGTGTTACAGGGCTGACTGGGCTGTAGGGGAGGGTGTTACAGGGCTGACTGGGCTGTAGGGGAGGGTGTTACAGGGCTGATTGGTGTAGGGGAGGGTGTTACAGGGCTGACTGGGCTGTAGGGGAGGGTGTTACAGGGCTGACTGGGCTGTAGGGGGGGGTGTTACAGGGCTGATTGGGCTGTAGGGGAGGGTGTTACAGGGCTGATTGGTGTAGGGGAGGGTGTTACAGGGCTGACTGGGCTGTAGGGGAGGGTGTTACAGGGCTGATTGGGCTGTAGGGGAGGGTGTTACAGGGCTGACTGGGCTATAGGGGAGGGTGTTACAGGGCTGACTGGGCTGTAGGGGAGGGTGTTACAGGGCTGACTGGGCTGTAGGGGAGGGTGTGACTCCCTGCGTACCCGGCGGCGTTGTCACGGCAGGTGCCGTGCAGGCAGGGGCTGCTGCTACACTGCTCCAGCTCCGAGTAGCACAGAGGGTGGCGCAGCCCCTCCGGGCACTGGCAGTGGAAGCCGTTCTCCTCATCCACACACGTCCCCCCGTTACGGCACGGGTTCGAGGCGCACTCGTCTATCTCCACGTTACACAGGGGACCTGAGGGAGGGAGGAAGCTCGGTCAGCGCGGTCGCGGTCTGCCTGCGGTCGGCCTGCAATCAGCCTGCGGTCAGCCTGCGGTCTTACCAGTGAACCCTGGTTTGCAGAGGCAGTCGTAGCGGTTGATCCCATCCTTGCAGATGCCGTAGTCACAGGGGTTGCTGGCGCAGTCATCAAAGTTGATCTCGCAGTTGGTGCCTGAGAAGACAGGTCAGTCTTTACTGATCTCTGTATCACTGCAGTCGGTCTTTACTGATCTCTCACTCTGACAGCACAGTGGTTGAGTGATGAGGGGTGAGGAGTGAGGGGGATTTTGGGGTTTGGGGTGAGGGGTGGGCTCACCGGACGTCCCGTGCTGGCACTGGCAGAGGTACTTGTTGACGAGGTCGACACACTTGCCCCCGTTGTGGCAGGGGTTGCTGTGGCACTCGTTGAGCTGGTTCTCGCAGCGGTAGCCGGTGTAACCCGGGTCGCAGGTGCAGCTGTAGCTGGCAATGCCGTCCACACAGGTGCCATGATGACATGGGTCCGGCTTGCAGTTATCAATGTTACTCTCACACAGAGTGCCCTCGAACCCTGAGCCCAGAGCGGCATGAAATCAAAGAGAAGAGAAGAGAGACAGGAAAAACAAAAAAGATTTATATTGTTAAAAGAATTCTATATTAACAATTCACACTTAATATTACTTCAGTAGACATGACTTCCCCTCCAGGCAAAGTATGCAGCTTCTGTTTGATGTGGTTGTAGCGGTACTTTTATTTGGCTTAGAGTCCGAGGAAGGGATGCTGGCCCTCCGTGTGGACATCACAAACGGGGAAGAGGAGTGGGGGGGGGGGGGGGGGGGATGCTGTGAACAGCTGATGCAGAGAGGGAGTGGTGAGTGTGGTCTTTATAGTAATGGATGGGACCGCTTTGCTTGGTTTGAGTAATTTTGTAGGGATTGTCTGAAAATTCTCCCCCCAAATCTTCGTTTGAAACATGTTACTGTCTTGTTCTCATTTTTAGGTTACACACGTCTGTCCATTGGTGCATCACACTGCTGTAGTCGACAGTAGCAGTGACACCGTGTTTCTGGTTCCCTCCTCACAGGCTCTCATTATTACTAAACGCAGAGAGATCCCCCCCCCCCCCCCCACGCAACCGCCCACATCCCCCCCGGCGGCCTCCTGCCCAGCAGCTGCCGACCGCGGTGACACTTTGACCCTGGAATGTGACGGGGGAAACGGGGGATTATGCGAAACCCCCGTCCCGTCAGCCTGCCCCCCCCACTGCCCTCTGCTCTCAGAAACAGGTGTCTGGCAGTGACATATACGCCCTGCAGGGGGCAGCGGTAGCTGGCTGTGGATGCGCTTAGCAGTGCTGCAGGGAGCAACGCTGATGGTCTCGCTGATGGCACACACATACACGCATGCACACACACACACTCGTGCGCATGCGGACACACACATGCATGCACACTCTTACCTTCTGCGCAGCGACACTCGTACCCGTTGGGCCGGTCAAAGCACTTGGCTCCGTTTCGGCAGGGTGTGCTTGCACACTCATCAATGTCTATCTGACACATGGGGCCCGCAAATCCTGGGAGAGGCAAACACAGGGGTCAGAGGTCATGTGCTTTTCACAGAGGTGGAGGGCTGTACACAGTCAGGCCCCCAGCAGATGCCTCAGTCTGCTGCTCCTCACTCACACCGCTGACTCCACTATGATGAGATCTCATCTGCGCTGTGTCCCGGAATGTCTGATCTGCGCTGTGTCCCGGAATGTCTGATCTGCGCTGTGTCCCGGAATGTCTGAACTGCGCTGTGTCCCGGAATGTCTGATCTGCGCTGTGTCCCGGAATGTCTGATCTGCGCTGTGTCCCGGAATGTCTGAACTGCGCTGTGTCCCGGAATGTCTGAACTGCGCTGTGTCCCGGAATGTCTGAACTGCGCTGTGTCCCGGAATGTCTGAACTGCGCTGTGTCCCTGAATGTCTGATCTGCGCTGTGTCCCGGAATGTCTGAACTGCGCTGTGTCCCGGAATGTCTGAACTGCGCTGTGTCCCGGAATGTCTGAACTGCGCTGTGTCCCGGAATGTCTGATCTGCGCTGTGTCCCGGAATGTCTGAACTGCGCTGTGTCCCGGAATGTCTGAACTGCGCTGTGTCCCGGAATGTCTGAACTGCGCTGTGTCCCGGAATGTCTGAACTGCGCTGTGTCCCTGAATGTCTGATCTGCGCTGTGTCCCGGAATGTCTGATCTGCGCTGTGTCCCGGAATGTCTGAACTGGAATGTGTGGTGGAATGTGAGGCAGATAATTGGTGGTGCTGGGGGACCGGTGTCTGGCGGGGGCTGCAACAGTCAGGGCAGACGCAGCAATTGTCTCTCTCTCTCTGGAGTAACCCCCCTCCTTTCTCCAGCTTCACAGACTCAATAGCAGGATGGGGGGTGAGGAGGGGCTGTCTGCTGCAGATGTAAATTGCGGAGCTGGAATCTCATTAGCAGGACTGCTGTTCCACAGGCTTTTGTACGAGGGGCGTAGTTCTTTATCTAGCCCTCAGACTGGGAGGGGAGACTGGGGGTGAAGTTCCACATCACACTCACGCTCTATTACAGTTCACACTCACTCCAGATTCACTCTGGATCACACTGATACCCTATTACCGCAGATCACAATGCATTTCAGAGTTGCTCTGAATGGTGTGAGTCTCGGTCACACTCGGGGTGCAGCAGTGAGAATGGGCCAGTCTGGGTCACACTCGGGGTGCAGCAGGGAGCAGGAGAATGGGCCAGTCTGGGTCACACTCGGGGTGCAGCAGGGAGCAGGAGAATGAGGCCAGGCTTACCTGGTGGGCAGGTGCAGGTGAATCCGTTGACTGTGTCTTTGCAGATGCCGTTGTTGACACAGGGGTTACTCTCACACTCATCTATGTCCACCTCGCAGTATGTTCCCATGTACCCTGGTAAGCACAGGTAAGCACAGGTGGGAGCATTTAAATGGAGGCTCTTCTCTTTAAAGAACACTCCTGATATTATATTGTGAAGGACAGCAGGGTAGATTAGAGTGTCTCCTGTGGAAAGAACTCTCTCGCAGGCTGCTATAGGAGGCTGCAGGGCTCCCTCTCTCCCCAACATGAAGTAGAGCCATGAGAAAAGCATTAGCAGAGATGCAGCTCTACAGAATCTCCCTCTCTCCCTCTCTCCCTCTCTCCCTCTCTCTCTCTCCCTCTCCCTCTCCCTCTCTCTCTCTCTCTCTCTCTCTCTCTCTCTGAGTGCTATGCAGCTGAACACAGAGAGAGCTCTATTGTCGTTGGACTTGTTCCCACCGATTCACAGCTCATTAGTATTCTCAGCCCGGCCCCGTCTGACCCCCCCCGTCCTCCTCCCCCTGTCCTCCCCCCTCCCGTCCTCCCATCCCCGTCCCCCTCCCCCCATCCCGCCGGGCTCAGAGAGGACGCAGCCCGGCCCCGTCTGACCCCCCCCGTCCCCCTCCCCCCATCCCGCCGGGCTCAGGACGCACCTGGCATGCAGATGCAGGTGAACTCTCCAATGCGGTCCAGGCAGGTGGCGTCATTCAGGCAGGGCATGGACACACACTCGTTAATGTCAATCTCACAGCGGGGTCCTGTGTAGCCCCGCCCACACTGGCACTGGAACGAGCCCTCTGTGTTCACACACTTCCCAAAGTGTTCACACGGGTTAGCACCTGCAGGGAGACAGCACCGTCAACACACACACACGCACACGCACACACACACAAGTGCACACACACTCACATTCACACACATGCACACACACACACACACTCACATTCACACGCGCGCACACAAACTCACATTCACACACATGCACACACTCACACACACGCGCACACACACACACACGCACACACACACACACACGCACACACACACAAGTGCACACACACACTCACATTCACACGCGCGCACACACACTCACATTCACATACATGCACACACTCACACACACGCGCACACACAGTCAGACTCACCTATGGAGCATTCATCCATGTCCTGGTTGCATGCTCCACCCACGAAGCCTGCAGGGCAAGTGCAGATGGCCCGCCCGTTCAGCGGATTGGTGTCACAAACAGCGCCCTCGTTGCAGGGGTTACTAACACAGGCGTCATCCAGGTGGCACAGCAGGCCTGTACACACACACACAACAACACTGTCAGACCGCTGCAGTGTGAGGGATCATGTGCAGAACAGTGAGAGAGTGTGTAAGAGTGAGAGTGTGTAAGAGTGAGAATGTGTAAGAGTGAGAGAGTGTGTTACAGTGAGAGTGTGTAACAGTGAGAGTGTGTAAGAGTGAGAGAGTGTGTAAGAGTGAGAGTGTAAGAGTGAGAGAGTGTGTAACAGTGAGAGTGTGTTACAGTGAGAGTGTGTAACAGTGAGAGTGTGTAAGAGTGAGAGTGTAAGAGTGAGAGAGTGTGTAACAGTGAGAGTGTGTAACAGTGAGAGTGTGTTACAGTGAGAGTGTGTAACAGTGAGAGTGTGTAAGAGTGAGAGTGTAAGAGTGAGAGAGTGTGTAACAGTGAGAGTGTGTAAGAGTGAGAGTGTGTAAGAGTGAGAGTGTGTTACAGTGAGAGTGTGTTACAGTGAGAGTGTGTAACAGTGAGAGTGTGTAAGAGTGAGAGAGCACAGGTGCTGCTGCCGCTCACCTGTCTTGCCCGTGGGACATTCACAGAAGAAGGAGGCGATGCGGTCGTGGCAGGTGGCGCCGTTGAAGCAGACGGCTGTGGCGCAGTCGTCGATGTTTTCGCTGCAGTCGTCTCCGATCCAGCCGTTCACACACACACAGGTGTGCCCGCCAATGGTGTTAAAGCAGGTGCCGCCGTTGTGACAGGCGTTCGGCTGCATCAGACACTCATTCACATCCTCCGCACAGTACTGACCTGAGAGCAAAGCACACACACCTTACACACCTTGCACACACAAACAAACACACACACACTCGGTGTTCAGTGTCTAACTGTACCTGTCCACTCAGGTGGGCACTGGCAGTTGTAGGTGTTGACCCCGTCCACACACAGGCCGCCGTTCATGCACTTGTGTCCTGGACAGTCATCAACGTTGATCTCACAGTTGTGTCCTTCAAACCCTGGAAAGTGAGGGCGGAGAGAGAGGGGCAGAGGGACAGGGAGAGCTACTTCAAGATTCATTCAACCCAGCTGACCTCTCTCCCGGGGCATTGTGGGTAAGCCCTGAGCAGCAGGCTGACAGACGCAGCTGTGAAGTGGCAGTAGGTGTCTGAGTGTTTAAGTGCAGGAGACTGATCCCGCTGCGGGATATGAGCCACCCTGTGGCGTTTGCTTGTTTTAAAATCCCTCTCACTCTCAAGCACTTCCTCTGCAGTGTGAAACAGTTCCTGTGTGCTCCCCGGGGAAGAGGCAGGGGAGAGTAAAGTAAACTCCTCCAGCTCTCTGCACTATTTATAGCTCACAGGAAGTGAACTGGAGAACGGCAAATCGCACAGAGCCTGGGAAACTGAGCGTGAGAGTGTGTGTGTGCGACTGTGTGTGTGCGACTGTGTGTGTGTGTGCGTGTGTCTGTGTGTGTGTCTGTGAGTGTGTGTGTGTGTGTGTGTGAGCGTGTGAGTGTGAGTGTGTGTGTGTCTGTGGGTGTGAGTGTGTGTGTGCGTCTGTGGGTGTGAGTGTGAGTGTGTGTGTGTGCGTCTGTGGGTGTGAGTGTGAGTGTGTGTGTGTGTGTGTGTCTGTCTGTGAGTGTGTGTGTGTGTGTGTGTGTGTGTGTGGGTGTGAGTGTGTGTGTGCGTCTGTGTGTGTGTGTGTGTGTCTGTGGGTGTGAGTGTGTGTGTGTGTGTGTGTGTGTGTGTGTCTGTGAGTCTGTGTGTGTGTGAGTGTGTGTGTGTGTGTGTGTGTGTGTGTGTGTGTGTGTGTGTGTGTGTCTGTGAGTGTGTGTGTGTGTGTATCTGTGAGTGTGACTGTGTGTGTGTGAGTGTGTGTGTGTGTGTGTGTGTCTGTGGGTGTGACTGTGGGTGTGTGTGTGTGTGTGGGTGTGTCTGTGTGTGTGTGCATGTGCTTGCGTGCATGTGAGTGTGTGCGTGTGTCTGTGAGTGTGTCTGTGGGTGTGTGTGTGTGTGTGTGACTGGGTGTGACTGTGGGTGTGTGTGTGAGTGTGTGTGTGTCTGTGGGTGTGACTGTGGGTGTGTGTGTGAGTGTGTGGGTGTGTGTGTGTCTGTGGGTGTGTGTGTGTGTGTGTGTCTGTGTGTGTGTCTGTGGGTGTGTGTGTGTGTGTGTGTGTGTGACTGTGGGTGTGTGTGTGT
>NC_050601.1:566439-578939 GCF_013368585.1 Megalops cyprinoides | reverse complement strand
TACAGAGGTGACCTGAACGTGACCGCAAAATGACAGGCGTAGAGGGGTGACCTGAACATGACCGCAAAATGACAGGCGTAGAGGGGTGACCTGAACGTGACCGCAAAATGACAGGCGTAGAGGGGTGACCTGAACATGACCGCAAAATGACAGGCGTAGAGGGGTGACCTGAACGTGACCGCAAAATGACAGACATAGACCAAAACACTGCAATGGAGTATCCATACAAAACAAAGAACATAGTCAAAATAACTAAGGAACAGAATTCTCTGACAGACTCACAGTATATACTTCACATGACAGCTCTTAGCAGGAGCAAACAAAATCAGCTCCTATAATAACACTCCCCACCATGGCGATGATCATAAGTCTTCACCTTACATTTCATTTCCTGCCTTTTGAAATGAATTGAGTGAATGCAGATAGAAAACAGCCTTTCTGATCAGCTTAATGTTTGGTAAGATCATTTCCCAGCATGCAGAGCGAGGTTGAGGAGACAAAAGATGCAAATGAGATGCAAGTCAGGAGCTGTGCGCTCTCACAGGCGCGGGCCGCCGTGGCCACGTGCTTTTGCCTGCATTTGCGAATCTATTCAAACTTTCCGTGAGAAAGAGTTCAGATTCTAAACATGTAGGTTTCCAGGACAATATCTGTAGCTGTCAGAATACAGTTAGCTCCCTGTATCAGTGTGATCCAATTATAATTCTTTACATTAGTTCCCAAGACTGAATTTGAGTGTCACATTTGCAGAGTAACCCACTCAGATATGTAATACACATCTAATCTGCTTTTGATATTTTCAGATGTTGCCAGGAGTTTGCGAGTAAGATGCTGAGAACTGCACACATGCTATTTACAGCGTGCAAATTCCCGTATTTTCATTCATTTCCTTTAGTGTGATGAAAGCATGGTTTTCAGACAGGGTTGGAATCCGTCACCACTCACTGGGTGCAAGCCACACCTGAACCCCACCCCACGGTCTCCCAAAACACCAGCATCTGCACCCCACGGTCTCCCAAAACACCAGCATCTGCACCCCACGGTCTCCCAAAACACCAGCATCTGCACCCCACGGTCTCCCAAAACACCAGCATCTGCACCCCACAGTCTCCTAAAACACCAGCATCTGCACCCCACAGTCTCCCAAAACATTAGCATCTCCATCTCTCCATCCAGCATCTCTGCACAGGACTACCCTCCACACTCACACAGAAATCACCTTCCCCTGGTAGTCATTACCTGACCAACACAGGCCACCGGTGAGGAGTGAAAGGCACAAACCAGGCCTGTGACAGTGCTCTGACTGTGGGGAGGGGGGGCAGACCCCACGGACAGGGGCATTGCTGAGGTGACTGGAGACTGCAGTCTCAACATTCCACTGCTGTCAGAGAAAACAAACTTTCCCCTGTGGCTAAGAGCTAAACCGGCACGATTCTCCACTCAGAGGATTGAGTGCTCTGTCGAAAGAACTTGATAACCAACATTTTTTGCAGCTAACTGCATTTTGACTTTGTCGGACACATAGAGTGACATAAAGATCATTTCCATTCCATCCCTGACCTGTACAGGCTGCACTCTCAGGTTTCTGTCTGCAGGGCGGGCTTTGTGTGGGGTATTCTGCACTCTCCAAGCTGTGATAGCCAAAGCAGAACCACAATCTCTCCCAATGTGCACACAAACGCAAGGCTAAGAACACACACACATTCACAAAGGGACACACACACTCACCCACCCACGCATGTAGACACACAGCTTCCACTCCCACACTCTCTCCCCTCCTCTCTCTCGCCATCATGGGAACTAAGTGGCCTGCTCTCCCCTGGGTTATTAAAACACACTTGCAATTTATAGACCTCCTCTCTTCCTGAGGTCAAAGAGAATACATTAATAACATCACTAACACAGAGATGTGCTACAACTCCTACTCCACACAAAAGCATCCGCCATGACTCAGAGACCCGCTCTCCCTATGAGAGGCTGCTGTTTCTGCAGTACTGATCACAGAGAGAGAGGCTGCTGTTTCTGCAGTACTGATCAGAGAGAGAGGCTGCTGTTTCTGCAGTACTGACCAGAGAGAGAGACTGCTGTTTCTGCAGTACTGATCAGAGAGAGAGGCTGCTGTTTCTGCAGTACTGACCAGAGAGAGAGGCTGCTGTTTCTGCAGTACTGATCAGAGAGAGAGGCTGCTGTTTCTGCAGTATTGATCAGAGAGAGAGGCTGCTGTTTCTGCAGTACTGATCAGAGAGAGAGACTGCTGTTTCTGCAGTACTGACCAGAGAGAGAGGCTGCTGTTTCTGCAGTATTGATCAGAGAGAGGTGGCAGTTACTCCATGCTTGTACCCCTTTGGTGGTCCCCCAGCCGGTTCCCACTGCAGGGCTGAACACAGGGAGTACAAAGGCATCTGCAGATTGCTGGGGCTCCCCGCCCGCCCCCCGGCCTCTCGCTGCCCGCCCCCCCGGCCTCTGGCCGTCTCTCCCGTCCTCTGGCGGGGCAGCCCTCAATGCCAGTACCTGGCCCTCTCTGACTCAGCTACATTACCATCACAACATCCACCAGCTGTCTGCTCCCCAACCCCCCATTCTTCCACATCAACCCCCTCTCAAAGGCACCATCTCAATCTGCCTAATTATCCAGCCCACCCCCCACACCCCACCCCCACAGTATCCAGAAACACGGTGACACACAGTGGCTCCGTCTCCACACTCTTTCTCCTGTGGGCTTTTCAACCTGCATGTGAAAATGGAGTAAAACATATGAGGGGGAGCTGAGCCGAGCGTCACCAGTCTGCCAGCGCTGAGAGTTACTGAACCTCCAAGCTTCCCAATGCACAGATCTCTCAAAGCCTTACTGAACTCCTCAGCTTCTGACTGGGTCGACTCACCCCTACACTCTGTACCGAGCTGTCTGGCAGAGGAGAAATCTGAGCTCTCGGAGAAACAGACAGAAACACTCCAATCAGGAGCCAGTCACAGTGTATAACACTACATTACATTCATTAACCATCCTGAAATCAACCAAGTGAAGAGTTTGACTGTTAATATCAAAATCACCCGGAGAGAGTGAGGATCGCTTGAGCAAAGTGCCGGCAGTCTCAGAGGAGCGGTCCCCCTCAGTTGACCACAGAGGGAGGAGCTGAGCATCAGCAACATCTCCAGTGAAATGGCCACTCTGCTGTGAGCCAATGAGGCGCGGAGATCGAGGCCATGTGACCTCCGTGTTGTGTAATGCCGTGCGGGGTTCTGGAGGGTGACTCTCTGCGGGACCGAGCCGCTCCTGAAGTCCACAGGCAGACAGCACTGATCCCAGGCCTGTCGGTGGAGGAGCTCGGTGTGTACGTGCTATTGTCCCTCACCCAAACCCCACCCCTTCCCTGAGGGAGACTCTCTGTGCAACACTGGCAGCGGTAACGGGGACAGGAACTCACACACACGTGTTTCTCTGCCTGAGAACACGCGTGCCACAGGGGAGAGTCACACCACCGTTACACAACCCGCAGAGACGGCGGCAGCGGGGGACAAGCTGGCCTGGACCGTCCATCCCTCCCTCAGCGGCCGTGTGCACACCTCTCCACCTCCCTCTGATCTACCTGCTCTAAAACTCCTCTCTCCGATCCGCCTTTCTTCACCTCCTCTCTCCTTCTCTCTGATCTCTTCTTTCTGAGAGAGGTGCTGGGTTACAAGCAGGTATCTGAGGAAAGAAAGGTGCTTTTCTGCTCTGGGAGAGGTCTGGTTACACTGTGACCTCTCTGCCTCTCTCCTGCTCTCTCTTTCTTTCTCTCCCTTTCTCTGGGACCAGTCAGACCACTTTCCTGCCTCTGACTGCAGGGGGGGGGTGGCCCTCTTTCTGTGCGGTATGACATTTCGTGTCCTGTTTGGACCAACCCCCCCCTCCCTCACGTCCCTCTCTCCCCCTTCCAAATTACTTCTTTCTGGAACTGGATGAACTGGAGAAGCAGTCTCGGTTTGTCGGGCTCTTCCACAGTGTAACAGGTGTTAAAGCTGCAGTGCAGTGTGGTAGGCTGTGTCCCCTGGGGGCTAGGCAGGGGAGCAGATGGCTTCCTGAGTCCTGAATCTGCCCGGTGGGGACAGCCAAACCAGAGCAGGGCCGACACAAAGAAAAGATGACCATACACACCCACACACATGAATCCAGCTGCGGACCTGCTGGCCTCGGCTCTGATTGGATGTAGGTAATGATTGACAGAAACAGTTGCCATGGTTTCCCCAAGGGAGAGGGCTGTGAGCAGACGACTGCTCCCTGCCTGCTGGGTGATTTAGGAAGTTTTTCCTTTTTTGCACAGATTTGGGTGAACCAGCGAAGGGAAGCTGCCGACGCGGTCGCCGTGCCAACGCCCCCGGCGACTCATGACGCCTTTATCACCAGCAGAGAGGGACACGCCGTGAGGGGACAGCAGGGGTATGCTTTTGTGAACTGAGTGTGTGCACAAACACATACACTCCCCGCCAGAAAAACGAATTTCAGCTTCATTACAACTCCACCCCCAAAAGCAGGCACACACACACACTCACACATTCACACACTCCCACATCTGCACACACACACACTCACACACTCCCACATCTGCACACACACACACTCACACACTCCCACATCTACACACACACACTCACACATTCACACACTCCCACATCTGCACACACACACACTCATACTTCCACATCTACACACACACACTCACACACTCCCACATCTGCACACACACACTCCCACATCTGCACACACACACACTCGCACGCCTGCACACGCACGCACACATGCTCACACTCACTCGCACGCACGCACACACTCCCACATCTGCACACACACATACACATGCACATACTCGCTCGCACGCATGCACACACACACACACAGTTTCGCTGCCTACTACATAATAAAGATTTTAAACCAGCACCTGAAAGCATAAAACACAGACACTCACAGATGGATCAGAGCAGACACTTTCCCAGCGTCCTGTCTGTGCCGCTCCCATTACGGTCACATGACGCAATAATTCTTTATTGGTTCACTCTGATTGCTGGTTGAGCCTGCCAACATACTGATACAAACATGACCGGAAAAGGTCTGACCGCAGCTGGAAGTGGTGTGGTCGCAGTGGGAAAACACGTCTTTATAAGTCAGCCATTAGCAATTAAGGGGAAACTGAAGAAAGAGCCAGTCAGAGACACACAGGAGAGAGGGTACAGTGGGCCCAACCGGCAGTTTCAGATTAAACCAACACACACAAATGTATGCTGAATATCACCCTGCCAAAAACCTACTGTTTACCAAGAAAGACATATCACATTGTGCATGTCATAAGAAACGTATAAAAGGCAATGTTTGCTGGGGGTGTTTTTTTACGATGTTGACCTCTGTCCTGAGGGTAAAGAAGTGGTCACCGCACAGAAAGTAATAAAGCTCACTGTAGTGGGGGTTTGCGACAATGAAACGCCCCCAAAAGACAAAGCGGAGGATTCGTGCAAAGCGAAGCCTTTGTTCCGGAGGCCACTGCTGCACCGGCCGGGGGCGGCACGACTTCCATTTCAAACGCGCTAATGTTTGATCATTACTTTGCGCAAGTCAGATTGATGGCTCCGGTCTGCTCTTATATTTAACTGCAGGAGACTGTTTCCCACGTCCCCTCTGCAGCTTAAAAAGACTAATCACCGTGAGTGAGCGGGCGTACACAGTCCCGAATCCGGCGGGAGGGAAGAACAACAGCCTCGGGCTCCCACGTGATAACACTCCGCGCTGCCGTCCACGGCCGTGAGGACCGTGCGCCACAGACCCGATCACTCAACATGACTGAGACGCGCGTCGAAGAACACCCAAACCGGCTAGCAGAAGTTTAAAACAGTAATTATTCTTTCACAATGTTCGACAACAGGTGCCTTGCGCTTTGTGTGTGAAACACTAAACGCAGACGAGTCCAGACGTGCTCACCCTGATTATCTCGTAACTGTGAAATTACTGTACTCCAACACTTCTAAATCTTATGTTCATCCTTTATAACATTACAGTTAATTAGAGCCAAATAGCACTAACTTTTCCCATCACTTTCTCTGTTACCTAACTGGAGATAGACTGCGCCAAAAAAATGTTAAAGTGGAGTGATAAGCGTTGCCTGTGCGTGGGAGCGTATCCGCCCCCGCCGACGCTCCGCGCAGCTGCGGATCCAGGGCCGATGCTGTGCGCTACTGGGAATCAGGGCTAAGGGACATAAAACTGCTGATAAACAGTGAAACCCAATATTCCCAAAACAATCTGAACCATTTAATCAGTATGGCGCTGATAAGGACAGTCACTGTCCTCAGCGGATAGCATGGGAGG
The DNA here is from genome assembly GCF_013368585.1 of Megalops cyprinoides. Classification (NCBI taxonomy): domain Eukaryota; kingdom Metazoa; phylum Chordata; class Actinopteri; order Elopiformes; family Megalopidae; genus Megalops; species Megalops cyprinoides. Next base: position 572,605 of record NC_050601.1, on the reverse strand, counting down.
GACTTCCACAGAAACTCATTTAAACAGGACATCATTTAAGCAGCTCACCAAACCCATTCTGTTGTCTAGATTAAAAGAAATACATCGATATTTCAATGTATAAACGGACTACCAGCTTTTTGGACTTGCAGCAGTGTGTGTGTGTGTGTATGCGTGTTTTTTCTTTTTTTTGGGGGGGGGGGGGGGGGGGGGCTTCATAAGAGGTCATTTAGCCCGGGTCAGACCGGTGACTTACACGCATCGTGCGGGAGAGTCCACGCAGGTGCCTCCATTTTCACACGGTCTGTCCACGCAGCGAAGACCTGGGCAGAGTTATGAGAAAGAAAATGTTTACAAAAACATAAAATTTACAAATGGATTAATTTATCTCAATGGTAAATATTAAAAAACGGGCTGTAGACATAAGCCTATCCTCTGCTTTCCGTCGCCGATTCGCACTGTGGTCCGTCACACTTGGGATTTTTCAGAAAATAATCAAGTTCTCCATAAACCGCAATTCATGAAGGCATTTCCCAAAGAAATTAAAATAATAACTATTCGTTGCCAATGGCCCATGACTCCCAACACTGGCTCAACTTTGTCCCTTTCCCACTCTTTGAAGCGTTTTTAAATACACCCGCACATGAGGTTACTTCTGTGTTTACTTATGGCGAATGCTGATAGCCTTATCTCAGACAAAATCCAGAGGCAAGCCCTCGGCAGCGCAAACAGGGAAATGACAGCACTAAAATTCTTCCACACCACAACGCCTCTGGCTCATACGAATATTCGGTCTAAAATACAAAAATCTTCGCTTCGGTGATTTTTGTCATACATTTTGCCGCGTGAAATTAATAATTACTGCTGGAACAGTGGAAGATAGTCAATACCTCAGTAACGGTAATCGTATTATTTTAAGGGCGAATGCTCTCAGAGCGGGTGGTATAGCCTACATTCACCACGCCACACAGGCTTAGCAGACGCTTATTCAGTGACTTAAACAGCGCACAGCGTTTTTCATTTGCACAGCTGTATGTGCACTGGAACAATCTTGCTTAAATACCTCGCCCAATGGCACAACAGCAGTGCCCCACCTGGGAATCGAACCCGCAAGTTTAACGTAGCGAGCCTGCAGTACTGCACGGGCCCCCATCGCGGAGCAGCATACGGTATTAGGCGTTGGTCTGTGGAGTCCAAATCCACTTCTACCGGTAGCTTCGCCTAATACTTGCTAACTTTTTAAAAGTTACGGCTGAAAGTTCATACAAGTTAATGTTGTATGCATAACTGTTCTCAGTAACTTATCCTCAAGTTATGACTATACTTCCAACTGTTCATCTGTATCTAAAAAGTCATTTATATCATTACCCTCATAAGACAACTAATATCCCTATGAAAAAAAAACATATTCCTCTACGTGAGAAAAGCGAAACACAAAGCCAAATTAAAAGCGCAACTTGACACTCCAGTCGTTTTCCATAAGGGCGTAACGCGGACTGGAAGCGGACCGTATATTTTCAGTCATTGTTTTTGCACGTTAAATAATATTCTCACACTCGTTACCCGCTTTGCCCGTCCCCATCCCCCCCAAAAAAACAAAGTTCAATTGTTAAAACCTCTTTGTTCGGAAAAGGAGGGGGCACAGTTATGGCTCACCACCCCCACGCCGCCCCCTCCACTTCACGGGCACACAAACTCCCACCCAACCCCCACGAACAATCCCGACCCCTTCATTTTTGTGAAAGAGGAATCCCTCTGCCGATACAACGAAGCTGCCACCTTCCTGCGATGTGCACCGGCCGGGGCGATCAGACTGGTTCTGAGACGCGGCTTTGCGCCGGGATAAAGGCATTGCGTTAGACGATGCACTGATGCCTTCCACCCGCCATGCACGGCGCTGGCGGCTGCGGTGGCTAGCCCATCTTCCTTAATTATTTTCTCACGGTGGCGTTCAGCCTCTTAGCAGTACACATCACCGCACACCAACCCCGCTGTGACAGACGGATTCTCCGCTCCCACTGTGCTTTACATGAAAAGAAAGCTCTCGTCCGCGGAATGTTGATTTTGGACTAGGAAAACCGACGCATCCATGCCACAGAAAACTAGACGGTGAAATATTCCAGTTTCTGAAATAATGTATCGGCTCCTCAACGCGTCACAATAAACGGGACACTTGTAGAGCGTAAAGAATGAAAGCGCACAGACAACAGCATGCGCATTGTTACACTTTTCACGACCCCTACACTCCAGTGAACCTGCTGTTAACTGGAATTCACCTATCTTAAGGTAAAATGATTGAGATTTACCATGAAACATGGTATTTACAAGTCAAATGTACACTTTTAACACCAGTCTCGCTTTGCTCGTTGAGCGCTATCAAGTTCCGAGAGAATGATTTAAACTTAACCGGTCCGAGGGAATTTCAACTTAAATGCAGCGACGCTGGCAGCTTGCTAACAATGTGAGCACAGATTCGGAAAAATGACACAACACAAGCTGAGACACACGTTTCTGTCCACATTCTGACGTCTGCACGAAGCAGGTACTTTTCGCGACAATAGTGGTTAATACTGTAGACAATTAGATTTGTTAATTGAATTTACCTTCGCAATTCTGCGCCAGGAGTAAAATCCACATTAATATCCAAAAATTGTAATTCCCCATTCCAGTGGACGTCTGTTCCAACAGTTCTCTTCAAAGAGTTAGCAATAATTCATCCATTAAAAATTCACACAATGGTAAAAGTCCCAAGAAATCACGCAGCTACGGGATAGCGACATAAAGTTGATCAAATGATTATGCTGTAAGAAGTCAGGTCCGCACACAGAGGGTTAAAGTAATTAGTCCGCTTTCGCTGCGTCGCCGATCCAGCAGCTCTGAACGGGCTGCTCTACGTCTCGCTGCGCCTCCGGAGAAACTTTTGAAAAAGTTTTGCCGACTGCACCTCAAGTCTCCACTCCGCAGCTCAGTATCACTCCGCCCTCTCCTCCTCCCAGTGCCCACACTACAGCGGGAACGGCTCCTTCCGCTGCGACGCAAATAGTGCCTAAATCCAGAGCAGCCACAGTGACAACTTCTTGTCGTTATATTTTAACAAAACACGTTGTCTAAAATGTTTAGTGTCTTTTATAGAACTACCTCAACATAACTTTGTGTGATTATGTGTAAGTGCAGGGAGGGATAAAAGTTTATGGAGCTTTTTCTCATGAACGGGTCGTGCCTTTGTTCCTTTGGCAGCGCGTTGTTAGAGGCCGCGGCCAGAGGAGCGGCTAATGGCATCTCCGGGGACCGCAGCGGAATTTCCAAAGCCGAACCGCAGAAAAGCGCGACGCATACGCAAATTCCCAGCGCTTCCCAGTTCTGACTGATATTTTCAAGATTTTTGCCAAGGTGACTGACAACGAATCACTTTTCTCGCAAGGAAAATTTTGGCAAAAATGTTCTGTAGTTTTGGGGAAAGCTTCCTATATGTGACCACAAAGGCCTACACTTGGATTCAGACAAACAGGGGGATTAATCTCACTGTAAATTAGTGTAGTTAACGACTGTGTCGGAAATGTATTCACTTATCTCACAAACAAAGAAAAAGTAATTTAAATAAAAATGTTAACAGCGCAGGGAATTGCTGCGGAGAGGAACAATGGGCGGAACACTGTGGATCCCGCCGGCCGCTGTCGTCTGGTCTCGGCGCGATGATTAAGTTGTGGAAAACACGCTTAACCTCGAAGCATTTTATATCACAAAGGCGAACCAAAACTGGAAAATGAGTCTTTGTGTAGGGGGTTACAATCTGACAACAACCATATAAAACAAACGGGATCGTATCATTATTTTTACTGTTCGCATGTTGTGGTCCTCTTTCAAATGTTATGCGCATCACACTTTGAAACGACTACAATTTACTGTCTCAACCACTAACAGTTTTGGTTTAGATGAAAAACTTTAGATGGTCCTGTGCATTTTCCGACCATCCTAGTTTTAACACTTTAGACAAAATAGACTACTTCAAATAAACCGAGTTTTGAAATCTGTTTCAGAGTTTTGTTCAGATTTCACCCGTTATACCTCGCCTTACTGCTATGAGCTGGTCAAACTGAACCACAAGCCTGCCACCAAATTTAAATGGTCATATCTATTCCAATCAGTGACAACGATAAGAATAATAAACAAATATGTAGATGTGTAGATGTACACCGGTCAATGTGGCGGATAACCTGCGCAGTAAGTCGTGAGTGTCGTGTTTGTGTTTACGGATGAGTCCGCTGAAAGCACCGGCAGCGCTGTGTGCGTGCGTGCGCATGCGGCTCATGTAAATGCGTTTGCGATGTGAAATGGGAACAGACCCCCACCCCACCCCCCACACACCCCCACCCCCACCCCCACCCGTGCCCTGCCCCCCTCCCTCTGCCGCAGTGCAGGCGCGCACTCGGCTGCTACCAGCGGAATCCCTATTTGTTAGCGCACATAGTGCTGCCGTTGTGTGGCTGCTCGGAGAAGGGCCGAGCCTTTATGGAGACAATAGCCGCCATTTGAATGACAAAAGCGACTCTGTATTATAACACAGTTTCTCTCTGCATGGGGTCGAGGCACGCTGACGTGCAACCCCCCCGACCCCCCCCCCCCGCCCCCCACCTCCCATACTCCCGTGTCCATGAATAATTACCAGAGAGAGATGAGTGTGTGGCGTACCTGCTGGGCTGAGCCCTGCAGCTGGCTCATGGCTCGTGCACTGGCCTGTCTTGCTCCTGGCCTGTCTTGCTCCCGGCCTGTCTTGCTCCCGGCCTGTCTTGCTCCTGGCCTGTCCTGCTCTTGCTGTGGTCCTGTGTGTGATTGTGTCTGTAACAGAGCAGCTTTCTCTCCTGACAGTGTAATCACAGTCAGACACACTGGCCCTGCTCCACACTGTGACTCCTGAAAGGATCCCAGTGCTGATGGCCAAACACTGAGCATACTTCACCCCTTCCACTGTCTGACTTACTGCAGCCAGTGTGTGTGCGTGTGTGTGAGTGAGTGTGTACATGTGTGTGTGTGTGTGTGTATGTATATGTGTGTGTGTGTGTGTGTGTGTGTGTATGTGTGCGTGCACGTGCGTGTGTGTGTGTATATGTGTGTGTGTGTGTGTGTATGTGTGTGTGTGTTTGTATGTGTGTGGAGTGTTGGCTTGCTTGGCTGAAGCAGGGCCAGGAGTTGCAGCAGATACACAAGCTGTTTTGCAATATGAAAACCGTAAAACACTAAATCCCTGCTCAGGAAGAGCTCTGCGCATACAGCACAAACTGCGCATACGGCATGAACTGCATATACAGCACAAACTGCGCATACAGCACCAACTGCACATACGGCATGAACTGCATATACAGCACAAACTGCGCATACAGCACCAACTGCACATACGGCATGAACTGCATATACAGCACAAACTGCGCATACAGCACCAACTGCACATACGGCATGAACTGCATATACAGCACAAACTGCGCATACAGCACAAACTGCGCATACGGCATGAACTGCATATACAGCACAAACTGCGCATACAGCACCAACTGCACATACGGCACCAACTGCGCATACAGCACAAACTGCGCATACGGCACCAACTGCGCATACGGCACAAACTGCGCATACGGCACAAACTGCACATACGGCACCAACTGCGCATACAGCACAAACTGCGCATACGGCACAAACTGCGCATACGGCACAAACTGCACATACGGCACCAACTGCGCATACGGCACCAACTGCGCATACGGCACAAACTGCACATACGGCACCAACTGCGCATACAGCACCAACTGCGCATACAGCACAAACTGCACATACGGCACCAACTGCGCATACGGCACAAACTGCACATACGGCACCAACTGCGCATACGGCACAAACTGCGCATACAGCACAAACTGCACATACGGCACCAACTGCGCATACGGCACAAACTGCGCATACGGCACCAACTGCGCATACGGCACAAACTGCACATACGGCACAAACTGCGCATACGGCACAAACTGCGCATACGGCACCAACTGCGCATACGGCATGAACTGCGCATACGGCATGAACTGCGCATACGGACACTGCAGCAGAGAGGATGGGGCAGCAACAGGAAGGTTGTGTGTGTGAGAGAGAGAGAGGGCATGAGAGGGGTCTTGCTTACCACACACACACACACACAGACACT
>NC_050601.1:551439-561439 GCF_013368585.1 Megalops cyprinoides | reverse complement strand
GCTCACACACGAGTAAACGCCTTTACTGATTTAAATCAGCTACAGGAATAAGAAAGAGTAAAAAGCAGAAAGCATTTCAGTTCTGTGTGTTCATTATTGGGCAAGCAGAGGGAATAGTTCTTGTTTATGTCTTAAGAACACTCACACCTACAGAGCCAGACCAGCCCAGCCTACAGCTTTCATTCATACACCCTGAGCGGGAGTAACAATGAGACACTTTTATACGACAACAAAAACACGTCCTGAAAGAAGTTCCATTACTGTACTAGCTGGTGTGGTTGGGGAGTGCAGCCAAGCACGACAGGTGAATTTACCTGTCTGTTTGGACCTGGTCCAGCTCTGTAACCGTGTTGAGTAATAACGTGAGGGCTTCTTTTCTAAGTATCGGGGAGATTTTGGGAGTGTGGTTTCAGAGCTGCCCTGACAGGGGTGACTCTTGCCCTTACAGGTTTGTGGTTCTGCTGCTGTGATACGGGCTCTCTCCCCACAGAAACAGGATATGCACTGAAATGTTGCAGTCTCGGAAATGCGACACACTTAGGTATGTTTCTGTGCGTGTGTTGTGTGCATGCATGTGAAGAACAGTAAGTCTGTGTCTGTGAGTGTGTGGATGTGTGCATGTGTGTGTTTTTCTGTGAGTGTGTGGATGTGTGCATGTGTGGGCCTGTGTGTATGTCAGTGAGTGTGTGTGTGCTTCTGTGTGTGTGTGAGTGATTGAGTGTGTGTTTTTCTGGGTGTGTGCATGCCTTTGTGTGATTGAGTGTGTATGTGTGTGTGAGAGTGAGTATGTGTGTGTGCCTGTGCGTATGTGAGTGTGTGTGTGTCTGTGTTTGTGTATGTGAGTGAGTGTGTGTGTGCCTGTGTGTGATTGAGTGTGTGTGTGTGTGCATGTGATTGAGTTTGTGTGTGTGTTAGTGAGAGTGTGTGTGTCTGTGTGTATGGGTGTGTGTGCCTGTGCGTATGTGAGTGTGTGTGTGTGTGTGTGTGTGTGTGTGTGTGTGTGTGTGTGAGTGTGTGAGTGTGTGTGTCTGTGTATGTGAGTGAGTGAGTGTGTGTGTGTGTGTGTGTGTGAGTGAGAGTGTGTGTGTCTGTGTGTATGCATGCGTGTGTGTGTGTGAGTGAGAGTGTGTGTGTGTGTGTGTGCATGTGATTGAGTTTGTGTGTGTGTTAGTGAGAGTGTGTGTGTCTGTGTGTATGGGTGTGTGTGCCTGTGCGTATGTGAGTGTGTGTATGTGTGTGTGTGTGTGTGATTGAGTGAGTGTGAGTGAGAGTGTGTGTGTCTGTGTGTATGCATGCGTGTGTGTGTCTGAGTGGCAGTTGCAGAGATTACACCACTCTTCCCCTGGGGCCTCTTACTCATGTGCTCCTGTTCCTTCCCTGGTTCCCACACCTCCAGTCTCAGGTGAGTGTACCTGCACCCCCACCCCACCTGTTGCTACCTGCCCTGCCCCCCCCTCTCAGCGGGCATGCAGTCTCTCCTCTCTTTCCTCAGAACAGGCCCCCCCACACGCCGCTGTGACTCACAGACCTGCTGCAGGATCGGCGCTTCACTGTCACCACGGAAACCGCAGCCGTCAGGAGCAGCGGCCCCAGTCCTACTCACAGAATAACACAATGACTGCAGAGCACAGTGACGTCACTGCTGACGGGCGGGGCGGGGCGGGGTGGGGCCGGAGGGGGGGCGAACGGGGTCACGAGCTCATGGAGGAGATTGATCTTTGAACCAACAAAGTCTCTGGCAGGCTCTGAATCATTTTGACACATAAATAATCATTTATATGGGAAATAGTCAGTGTGTTTGACCCATGTTCATCTTGCCAGGACATGACAGTGTGGGACCAATGCCAAAATCAACAAAATCAGCAGGGCCAAGAATTCCCCGATCTGCCGATCTTTCACACCAACCCCAGCCTTTTGTCCATGCTCACTGATCCAGAATCAGATTACCACTCCGCTCTGTGCTAAAGTCTTCCTCCACACTGATCCCGAATCAGATTACCGCTCCGCTCTGTACTAAAGTCTTCCTCCACACTGATCCAGAATCAGATTAGCTCTCTGCTCTGTGCTAAAGTCTTCCTCCACACTGATCCAGAATCAGATTACTGCTCCGTTCTGCGCTAAAGTCTTCCTCCACACTGATCCAGAATCAGATTACTGCTCCGTTCTGTGCTAAAGTCTTCCTCCACACTAAATTATAAACTTTAATTATTTTTATTTTGCAGTTTAATTACTTGGTCTGTATTGCAGTATAGAATAGTAGAGTAGAGTAGAACAGTAGAGTAGCTCATAGTGTTCTGTATGGCAGTATAGAGTATAGTTATTCTGAGTATTCTGTATGGCAGGATAGAGTATGGTTACTCGCAGTGTTCTGTATGGCAGTATAGAGTATGGTTACTCGCAGTGTTCTGTATGGCAGTATAGAGTATGGTTACTCGCAGTGTTGTGTATGGCAGTATAGAGTATGGTTACTCGCAGTGTTGTGTATGGCAGTATAGAGTATGGTTACTTGCCGTGTTGTGTATGGCAGTGGCGTTAGTCAGAGTGCTCTGAGCGGCAGCAGTGGAGTGGGAGCAGACGTTCCCATGGCCCAGGGGGAGGGAGGGGGCTGCTGTAATACCACTTTTATTAAAACATATTGAAGAAAAACAGCAGAAGGAGAGAATGGGCGTGACAGATCTGTTTCTGTAGAGGGATGTTTGTCTTCCCTGACCATGAACCCTCTTTCCCCTCCTTCCATCCATGCTACCTCTCCCTCTCTCTCTTGCCCCCTCTCTTTCTCTGTCTCTTTTCCCCACTCCCCCTGCTGTTTTTTAGCACAGTGCCTGTGTAGTTTTACAGAGGTCTGTGCGGCAGCTGTGTGCTCTCTGTCAGCACAGTGAACAGTAGCTTCATGTTTGTGTGTCTTTCCTGTCAGGCAGTGATGGGGTTCTTCTGCCGAATCCAACAGTTGGGTCGGTGGGATTTTGGGCAGCAGGACCCTGGCAGGGGGGGGGGGGTGCAGGAGGGGGGGGGTGCAGGAGAGGGGGGTTCAGGGGGCAGCTTCGGGCCGTAACTCGTGTCCTTTCCCATGGCTGATAGGACAATCCTGGCATTCCAGGCCACTATCCTGTTGTCCTCTGCTCTCTAATTTTGGAGCAGCTGTCTGGTGTCTGCAACCCCTCAGCCTTCAAAGCCAGGCCAGCGAGGGGGTGGGGCACACGCGCGCCCCAACACACGCTCCTCTTCCTGAGAAACCCCCCCCCACACCCTGCCCACTCACCAAGCAGAGGGGCACCACCCTCATGAGACAGACCACAGGAGCGTTACAGGAACACGCACAACATCGCTGCGACAGACGTTACTGTGTGCAGAGGAGCGTTAGAGCAGCGTTAGAGCAGCGTTAGAGCAGCGTTAGAGCGGCGTTAGAGCGGCGTTAGAGGAGCGTTAGAGCAGCGTTAGAGGAGCGTTAGAGCGGCGTTAGAGGAGCATTAGAGCAGCATTAGAGCAGCTTTAGAGGAGTGTTACTCTGGCTAAGGACAGAGATGAGGCTGAGGTTAACGGGAACCCTCACTCCTGCAGGGAGCTGCTTGTTCTCACACTCTGCTGAATAGATCAGAGCAGCAGCCGAAAGCAGCAGTCCCAGCAGAGATAACGTCTGGTTTCTGTTCCACACAAACCCTCAATTAAGCCATTCTCTCCATTATTGGCCCTGATTAGTGAGAACAGCTCCCTGCCTCAGGCATATGGGCTATTGATTTATGCATGTGTGTCTTTCTCTCCCCCTCACTCTCATTCCCTCTCCCTCCCTCTCTCTCTCTCCCTCTCCCCCTCACTCTCATTCCCTCTCCCTCTCTCTCTCGCTCTCTCTCTCTCCCTCCACTGTGTCAGTGGGTAGGACAGCCCCCCCCCCCCCCCCCCCCCCGGCTGCTCAACCTCTCAGCGTCTCGGTGCTCCTGCCCTCCTGTGGGTCGGCGTGAGCCATCCTCCAGCCCGGGAGGGGGAAGAGGAAGTGGAGCAGGAGGCGTGTTCCCACAGCGAGCGGCCGGAGAGCGGGAGCCCTGGGGGGTCGTTCCCATGCCCCGCGCCCACTGCGGCACGCAGATCTGCTCTCCCAGGGCACACAGCTTCCACAGCTTGTTCCCATTTCAGCCTGACTCCCATTGGACAGACAAAGGCCGAGCCGAGAGGCCCAGCGCTGATACCGAGGGCAGCCTGGAACCTGCCGGACGCAGGTTCACAGCACAGGGGACGAGGCAATCAGGATGGCCCCTCCCCTTCCTCCTGCACATGTCCCGCCCCAGCTCCTCCCCTTCCTCCTGCACATGCCCCGCCTCAGCTCCTCCCCTTCCTCCTGCACATGCCCCGCCCCCAGCCCCTCCCCTTCCTCCTGCACATGTCCCGCCCCAGCTCCTCCCCTTCCTCCTTCACATGTCCCGCCCCAGCTCCTCCCCTTCCTCCTGCACATGCCCCGCCCCCAGCTCCTCCCCTTCCTCCTGCACATGCCCCGCCCCAGCTCCTCCCCTTCCCCCTGCACATGCCCCGCCCCCAGCTCCTCCCCTTCCTCCTGCACATGCCCCGCCCCAGCCCCTCCCCTTCCTCCTGCACATGCCCCTCCCCAGCTCCTCCCCTTCCCCCTGCACTGGCGCACTTACACACACACACTCACACACACACACACACTCACACACACACCCCTGCACACACACTGACACGCTGACACACTCACACACACTCTGACACACTCACACACACTCACACAGACACTGACACACTCACACACACTCTGACACACTCTGACACACTCTCAACACACTGCCTGGGCCGTGCTGCTGCGCCTGTCGGCAGGCAGCCTGGCCTCCTCTTTCATCTGTGGCCGGTCTGACTGTGAGGTGGAGCCAGTACTGCTTTCCCACACTACAGCCTGCTATCTGACACTAATAAGTCATTAAACTTTAATGCTGCTCCCTGCCAATCCAGTGAGAGACGGCTCTCCATGGCAGCTGCAGCTATTTCTGAGGGACAGATTCCAGCAGCACAAAAAACAGGGAAGCACAATCCTTTTTTTCTTTTAATCTCAGGCTGCTTTTGTTCTGTTGCGTGTTCACATGTTGTTTTAGGAAATTCCCTCAATGCCACATGTTGTAAACCCGAACTAACAGACTGATTTCCTGTCAGGAGCAGAGCGAGAGAAGGAGAAAGAGAAAGAGCGAGGGAGACAGCAATCGAAAGCCTGAGTGTGAGAAAAAAGATGGAGAGAAGGAAACAGAGAGTGACAGAAAGTTGAAAGATGGGAGAAAAAGAGACCAAGACAAATAAAAGAGAGAGAGAGAGAAAAGTGGGGCACCAGGGGGAGATTTATATCTATTAGGACCAAAAGGAATTTTAGTTGAATTAAGACTCAGAACACAAACTCAAACCATGTCAGCCTCCATTAGGCACAATGCAGTTATTTCTCATCAGGGACAGGCAGCACAGACGTCCATCCTGCTTAATTCTGCCTAATTAATTTTGCATATCCCGCTTAATTTTTATTACAAAGTTACAAGGAATTTAGACAAAAGCTGATCTCAGTGGCTCTCGAGTGGCTCAGTGGCCACAGCTCCTGCCTTGATCACAGGCTGAGGTCTGTACCTGAGCGTGTCAGGGCAGGGGAGACGACCTTCCACAATCAGTGATTCCAAACAGGACTGTATAGAGGGTTTAGATTTGAACAGAGGGATGGAGATGGGGGAGGCAGAGAGAACCTGAGGGCACAGCCGAGACTGTAGTAAAGGGCAGCTCTGAGTGATGTCCTCATTCAGAGCTGGGGAGGAGAATGACATAGTTCTCCAGGGTTTGTGGGGGAGGTGGGGACTCTGAGACCTTAGCAGACCGAATTAAAGGCAATGACAGATTAACTCTAAATTATATTCAAATGACATGTTAGTCTGCACCAAATGGCCTTTTCTCAGCAAAAACCAATAAAGAACAGAGTAACACTCTCTGTCTCCACCTCTCTTCATCTCTTTCTCCATCTCTCTCTCTCTCTCTCTCTCTCTCTCTCTCTCTGTATATCTCTCCATCTCTATGTCTCTCTTCCTCTTTCTCTCTCTCTCTCTCACACACACACTCCCAAAGGACATGGGTTTTTGGGGCTAGCTGCTTGTATAAACAGCAGAGGTTAAAAGTGATTCAGGCAGTGTGACGTTTTTGGTGGTGGGTGGAAAAACGTGACCCCTGTGCAGCTCTGTGGCCCCTGGAGACGCTGTCAGAAAAAACAGCAGCGGAAGCAGCAGCAGCCTTTTCCCACAGTGCCTCCCCTCCACGCTGTGTGCCTGACCAGGAGCGACTGCTTTTCAACCTTGCCTCAGAGAGCACATGACTACACCTGTGACCACTCCCACAACCACACCTACAACCGCTCCCCTGACCACCCCCTAACTGCTCCCCTTACCGCTCCCCTGACCGCTCCACTGACCACCCCCTAACTGCTCCCCTGACCACTCCCCTGACCGATCCTCTGACTGCTCCCCCGATCGATCCCCCGACCGCTCCCCTGACCGCTTCCCTGACCATTCCCCTAACCGGTCTCTTCTTGCTCTGCCTTCTACGCAGAGTGGGACAAGTCACCCAATCAGAGAGAAAGACATAAACCCATGATTATCCTATCAGATAAGGGAAAGCTGACAGTTGCTGCACCCTGTTGAGAGAATGTGAGGGGGGATAATCCTGCTCCCCTTCTCAAGGAGTCGCTCAAATAGATGCTGCCTCAGAGCTGTGGAGCCGCTGCTGCTGCCTCAGAGCTGTGGAGCTGCTGCTGCCTCAGAGCTGTGGAGCTGCTGCTGCCTCAGAGCTGTGGAGCTGCTGCTGCTGCCTCAGAGCTGTGGAGCTGCTGCTGCTGCTGCCTCAGAGCTGTGGAGCTGCTGCTGCTGCCTCAGAGCTGTGGAGCTGCTGCTGCCTCAGAGCTGTGGAGCTGCTGCTGCTGCTGCCTCAGAGCTGTGGAGCTGCTGCTGCTGCCTCAGAGCTGTGGAGCTGCTGCTGCCTCAGAGCTGTGGAGCTGCTGCTGCCTCAGAGCTGTGGAGCTGCTGCTGCTGCTGCTGCCTCAGAGCTGTGGAGCTGCTGCTGCCTCAGAGCTGTGGAGCTGCTGCTGCCTCAGAGCTGTGGAGCTGCTGCTGCCTCAGAGCTGTGGAGCTGCTGCTGCTGCTGCTGCCTCAGAGCTGTGGAGCTGCTGCTGCTGCTGCCTCAGTGCCTCAGAAACAGCAGAGCACATCCACACACACCTCCCATAGCTCCCAGTCCCCAGATGGGCACGGGGCTGGCTGTTTCTGTGCCACAGCACAAGCGAGGCACAGCTGGAGAAGAAGCAGCTGCTGTCGCGGATCTCTCTGCATTAACCCCACTTTCATGTGCTGCGTGTCTCTCCGTAACTGAGCCACGGTCAGCACTCACACCCTGCCTGCTCTCCAAGCCTCTGCCGTTCTTACAGCCCACTCAGTTTCATTATTAGGACATTATACATTTCATTTTTCAAAAAGCCTTAACCAACGTGTCACATGACACAAGCCACGCCCCCTCTGTGTCCCCCTGAGTCCCGAGCGTTTCAGTGCAGGTGTGGGCCCCGCCCTGCCGGCGGGGCGCCAGGTGGGGCGATGCTCCACCCCCCCCCCCCGTCCAGATCACCCTGCATTCCTGCGCAAAGCCCCTCTTTCTTCCACGGCGGTCGTCCAGAGGTTTCCATGGAGACGGGTTTTGAATTTCGGTATCTGGGCATCGCGCTCCTGCTGCAGCTGCTTCGAGCTTCACTTTGACGTTTTATTTTGATTGTGAAACTCCTTTGAACCGGGGCTCCGGGGGTCGTGACCCCTGTGTCTGACAGAGGGAAGGGGACACTGATCGCGGGGCAGTTACACACAGTTTGCACAGGAATTTCATGGCTTCTGCCACGCTGTGTCTGTCAGCTCTGACTCCACCTCACACACACACACACACACACACACACACACACACACTCTGTTTCTCTCACACTCACACACACACACACTGTTTCTCTCACACTCACTCACACACACACACGCACACTCACACACACACACTGTTTCTCTCACACACACACACTCACACACACACTGTTTCTCTCACACACACACACTCACGCACACACACGCACACTCACACACACTCACACACACACTGTTTCTCTCACACACACACGCACACTCACACACACTGTTTCTCTCACACACACACGCACACTCACACACACACACTGTTTCTCTCACACACACACACTCACACACACACTGTTTCTCTCACACACACACGCACACTCACACACACACACTGTTTCTCTCACACACACACACTCACACACACACTGTTTCTCTCACACACACACACTCACGCACACACACGCACACTCACACACACTCACACACACACTGTTTCTCTCACACACACACACTCACACACACACACAGTGAAGGCTGAGGGGGCAGAGAGCCACAGTGATTGTGCTCGGTGCTGCACGGTTCTGATTGGCTGTGCTGGGTTCCCACGTTACAGTGGCACTGCATGTGGTCCCCACAACGGATCCTGTTTCCTGCAGATTGACTCAGTCTGTTTGTTTCTTTATGGTAACAGAATGAATCAATCCAATGTAAATAAGCATTCCTGTCTTTCAGCAAACCCTCAGCCCCCTCCCTCAATCCCAAAGTCAGAGAAATTCTGCCTGAGACCCCCTTCCCCCCCGCCCCCCAGTGCAGTGTCTTCCCACATGCAAGAGGAACTATAATAAGCATCTTCAGATTGTAACCATACGTGCTCTGCCTCCACAACAGCCACCCTAATGGGAACGTTAAACATATACACTCCCCCCTTCCCTTCCCCGCCTCTGCCCCCCGGCAGCATCAAGCCCCACTCTGCACACCTCTGTCTTTCAAGTCCTCTGCAGAACAGCATTCTGGGACATGGTGTTCATCTGTACACCTGGGAGAGGTGTGGCTGTGGTGGCAGGCTGGGTCATCCAGGCCTGCTGCCGTTCTGTCTTTCCTCAGACTCAACAGAAAGAGTCCAGGCATCCCCCTCAAGGGCCTCCTCTGATTGAAAAAAAAAATAGATAAATAAATAAAGTGCCCCCCCCCCCCCCAACAGCCCCAGGCTTTGTACTCGCGTGGGAGAATTCAAAACTCTTAAAATAGCAGTTAGTAAGGCTAGAAGAATGAGCAAGGCTCTCTGCTCATTTCACCAAACAAGGAGTTGTGCCTCTCCCACACATGGCCCTCCTTATGTCCCCCTTTGCTGTGGCTTCTGACTGCTCTTCCGCCCGTAACGGCCTGCAGTGCGCTGCTCTTGGTCAGACACATGAGACCAAAGACTGGCTTTACATTTACACGATTCAGATTTTGCAGACTTTGTTCTCTGTCACTGAAGAGCAGTCTGTTTCTGCTGCTCTCTCAGTAAAGAGACAATCCCGCTGCTCTCTCAGGAGAGAGACAATCCCGCTGCTCTCTCAGTAAAGATACAATCCCGCTGCTCTCTCAGGAGAGAGACAATCCCGCTGCTCTCTCAGTAAAGGGACAATCTCGCTGCTCTCTCAGTAAAGAGACAATCCCGCTGCTCTCTCAGGAGAGAGACAATCTCGCTGCTCTCTCAGTAAAGAGACAATCCCGCTGCTCTCTCAGGAGAGAGACAATCCCGCTGCTCTCTCAGGAGAGAGACAATCCCGCTGCTCTCTCAGGAAAGACACTCTGAAGTACTCGTCTTATCTCCTCAACATAACTAAAAGAGTCAGCTTGAGACCCCTTTTGTACCACGCACAAGAGCACAGACAGATGGGATTACAATCTTTCTTCTAGCTGTTAGATGGACGGTAGCCCAGAGAAATTCTGCACATTTAATCAGAAAGATACACACACACAAGCAGGCACACACACACAGGCACACACACACACACACATGCACACACATACAGGCACACATACGCACACACACACACGTACACACACAAACACACCCACACAGGCACACATACGCACACACACAC
>NC_050601.1:541439-546439 GCF_013368585.1 Megalops cyprinoides | reverse complement strand
TGTGTGTGTGTGAGAGAGAGAGAGTGTGTGAGTGAGTGTGTATTTGTGTGTGTGTGTGTATGTGTGTGTGAGAGAGAGAGATAGAGAGTGTGTTTGTGTGAGAAAGAGAGTGTGTGTGTGTATGTGTGTTTGAGTGTGTATGTGTGTGTGTGTGGGAGCTCTGCTGTCTGGACTGTTCGGCTGGAAGCTGTTACTCTCCCCACCCTGTCTGGGCTCGACAACTACAGTCCAGGACTGAGTGACTTTCTTCCTTTCTCTTTATTATTTTACTCATCTTCATATTTCCTGATGACCACCCTGGCAGAACGGCATCTCTGTCTGTCCTTCAGTGTGTCCCTGCCTGTCTCACAGCAGGATGGTCTCTGTATGTTCTGTCCCTGTGTTACTGAGCTAATGTCTCTCTCTGTACTATAGTACTAGGACTGCATTCAAGCGTTTTGAGGGGAAATAACTCTCTGATTTGGCCAAAGACGATAGAGATAAATGAACACAGAAAAAATCCTGGGAAATGAACAAACTGGATAACCGTCTGGAAAAACAAGGCAGAAAAATGTAGAGAGACCAGAAAGTACAGAATACCATCCCTGCTCTTAATTAGAAGCATAGATGTTTCCCAGATTGGATTTCCAAAAATGTAATTAAAAACTGAAACAGAGAGAAAAGAGGAAAGATATCCAAAAGGAGAGAAAGAGAGAAAGAGAGAGGGGAGGGCAGGGAAAGGGAAGGGCAGGGGTGGGTGGTGATTGGATGGTCTCTGGACAGGGGGCGGGGCAAGCAGCCAGTGGAGCCAAAGAGCTGCCAACAAATCAAACACCCAGACAGAACAGGGCAGGGTCACCTGCCACAGCAAGATACACACACACACGCACTCACATTAAACTACCCACAACCACCCACAACCACACTCTCACACACACATGCACAAATGTAGGTGTGGTCAGAGATGTGGGTGTGGTCACAGACGTAGGTGTGGTCATGGATATGGTATGGAGAGGGCCATGGGTGTGACCAGGGATGTGGGTGTGGTCATGGGTGGGTGTTGTCACAGACACAGCCATGGTCAGGGATGCGTGTGTGGTCAAGGTTATGGGTGTGGTCACGGGTGTGGGTGTGGTCAGAGACGGCCATGACAGCAGTGTCTCAGAGCAGGCTGATCCAGGACTGACCCAGTCAGCACGCTGGCCACAAACACGACCGGAATGCCACTGAGAGCCAAACATAATGTTAGTAATGTGAGTATGAGTGTGTGTGTGTGTGTGTGTGTGTGTGTGTGAGTATGAGTGTGTGTGTGTGCTTCTGTTTGTGCATGTGTGTGTATGTGTGTGTGCTTCTGTTTGTGCTGTGTGTGTGTGTGTGAATGTCAGGTAGGTGAGTGTGTTTCCTGTATGAAGCGTTCTTCACACCTGCAGTCATACTCCAGTATCAGAGGGTCACAGGATCACATAACAGACAGGCCTTCCGTGTTGTGTAGTGTATGTCCCACACTTGTACTGGCTGTAGTTGTGTGGTGGTGTGTGTGTCAGTGTTGGCTGTAGTTGTGTGGTGGTGTGTGTGTCAGTGTTGGCTGTAGTTGTGTGGTGGTGTGTGTGTCAGTGTTGGCTGTAGTTGTGTGGTGGTGTGTGTGTCAGTGTTGGCTGTAGTTGTGTGGTGGTGTGTGTGTCAGTGTTGGCTGTAGTTGTGTGGTGGTGGTGTGTGTCAGTGTTGGCTGTAGTTGTGTGGTGGTGTGTGTGTCAGTGTTGGCTGTAGTTGTGTGGTGGTGGTGTGTGTCAGTGTTGGCTGTAGTTGTGTGGTGGTGTGTGTGTCAGTGTTGGCTGTAGTTGTGCAGCTGCAGGTCACAGTCACACTGTGCTCTGAATGGGACCCTCCCAGGACCTTTTAGCCAAGAGGCCCTCTATTCATTGCAGGGCAGTCCCACCTCCCCCCAACCCCAATGCGGGCCACCCCCACCCCCACCCCACCCCCACACCTCCACCCTGCAGCCTGTGTGTGACTGACAGCGCCTCTGATAAAAACACACACAGACACACACCCACACACACAGACTGTGCTTTCTGAAGTAGAGTGTGCAGGCTGTGCTTTCTGAAGTAGAGTGTGCAGGCTGTGCTTTCTGAAGTAGAGTGCGCAGGCTGTGCTTTCTGAAGTAGAGTGTGCAGGCTGTGCTTTCTGAAGTAGAGTGCGCAGGCTGTGCTTTCTGAAGTAGAGTGTGCAGGCTGTGCTTTCTGAAGTAGAGTGTGCAGGCTGTGCTTTCTGAAGTAGAGTGTGCAGGCTGTGCTTTCTGAAGTAGAGTGCGCAGGCTGTGCTTTCTGAAGTAGAGTGCGCAGGCTGTGCTTTCTGAAGTAGAGTGCGCAGACTGTGCTTTCTGAAGTAGAGTGCGCAGACTGTGCTTTCTGAAGTAGGTGCGCAGACTGTGCTTTCTGAAGTAGGTGCGCAGGCTGAAGTGAGATGCTCTCTGTAGGGCGCAGAGCACACAGCGCTCTCCTGGGGGTAGGGCGGCTGCTTTTGGGGCGCTCCCCGTGGCAGTGATGGGAACCAGGTCACGCTCTCTCTCTGGGCACAAAGCGGGATGTGTGGGGGATGAGGGGGTGATGTGTCTTTATATTCAACAACATGCAACAGACACACGCACACACACACACACACACACTGAAACACACACACATACACGCACACACATACACACACACACACACACACACACACACACACACTGAAACACACACACATACACGCACACACACACACACACACACACACACATACACTGAAACACACACACATACACGCACACACATACACACACACACACACACACACACACACACACACACATACACTGAAACACACACACATACACGCACACACATACACACACACACACACACACACACACACTGAAACACACACACATACACTCACACACACACACACACACACACACACACACATACACTGAAACACACACACATACACGCACACACATACACACACACACACACACACACACACTGAAACACACACACATACATGCACATACACGCACACACACACATACACGCACACACACACACACACACACACACACACACACACACACACACATACACATGAATGAACCGCACACGCATGCTGACACACGTGTCCCCTTCCACGGTGGTGACGGGGACGCTGTCGTTTCGGTGTGCAGGCGCAGCCACACACGCGCTGATCTCAGCAGTCTCACAACACTGGGCTGCCCCCTGCTGTTTCAGCATGGTACTGCAGGCTGTGCTGAAGTCTATTGGGCTGGAGAGACACATTGTGAGTCTACAGTTTTTTACAATCATTTTCACACGTGTCTCAATACCATGTCCACTTTTTCAAAACACTTAACACATCCACCATATCAGTACACTATGTGAACTAAACTGTGTATACTTTTGCATTGCTTTGTCACAAAATGCATTCAATCACCACTTCTTCTGAAATTCATGAATATCTCTCTCAGTCAATGTTCACCACCAGCAAAATTCTGTACAACTACAGTAAATTTTGCAGACATTAAGATACTCTGTTCAAAACAGTTGACTTTCAGTTCAAAACCTAATGAAATTTAGATCACTGTAGATGGAAATATGCTGCATTTTGACAGACAAATGAAACTATACCATTGAAGACAGATTATTCTGATTTTATTTAGCTTTTTTGTTTGCAGCCTTGTTACCATCTATACAAAGGTGGTCATATTTGCCTTGAAATGTGCATGTATACAGGCAAAATATAGATGTAGTTGTCGCTGAAGAGATTTTTCCAGGATTACTGCTGTATATGTAAGTCATGGACTATCAGTGAGAGAAAGTGACCCAAGAATGCAACTACAGTAAAATTACCACACTCAATAGTGGCATCTACAGTATTGTGACGGGCAAAACAACAGAGTTTGTTGTTGGTTTGTTCTTGGTGTCATGATAGCTGCTTGGCTTCAAATATTTATGGGGCGTGGGGGATTGTAGCGGTGGATAAGATATGCTTAAGATTTTTTTCTAAAGGTTCAAGGCAAGGGAGAATGTTGCAGTAAATGTCTAATTCATAAAAATTTGACCAAAAATACAGAGGACACCATGGATCAGCCTTAGGGCTACAGCAGACTTCCAGTGGTATTACTGTGGTATACTGTATCATGTGTTCTTGTTTGTAACTTACTGCACTGGAAGTGAATATGTGACATCTGCATGCTTTTTGTTGTGCTGTAGTAGGCCTATACAGTAACAGAAATTTTAGCATATTGCTGTAATGAAACATATTGCAGTGTTTTAGGATTATTTGTTTGGTCTTACAATATGTGAAGACCAAACAATGTGTAAACATATGTAAAGAGGTGTCATTCTTTTTTTTCTTTTTTGCAATGCAACACTACAGTGATCTGTGCTAAAGCAGAGGATACAGCAACATTTTGCATATGCAATTTGCAATGCTTCAAGTTGTTAGTGCTTTTAGTTCATTGTGCTTTGAGTACAAAGTAGTCTTCCTGGGAGAGAATATTTGCTATAGTTATGTCAGTACGAGTCACTTTTGGGTGAATTATGAAGTGTTTTGGTGGTTATATTGCATTTTGCACGAAAGATTAACCGATGTGCTTATATGCATGGATGTTAAGCACACTGTTAAGAGTTTTGAAAAAGTGGGCATGATATTGACCTAAGTGTGTGAATGGTTGTAAAAAAAACTGTAAAAGTTGTATGAACTTCATCAACAACCACTCTCAAACCATTAACATAATCATAAATTAACAATCACTTTCTCATTAAATCAGGAAGGTCTTTAATGTCAGAACTGAATCAAAACACTATCTTCAATAATACATTTTGATAAACCATTTAAAGTAAGAAGTTCAGCTTTAGGGAAAGAAGGAACCTGACTGCACATCAGTACAGAAAATCGTTTGAAGCACACAATAATGAGGAAAATAACAAGCATGTTGCAGGGCAAACTGCACTGTTCACACTGGCTATCAGTTTCACTCT
>NC_050601.1:536439-538939 GCF_013368585.1 Megalops cyprinoides | reverse complement strand
GTTCTCTTCACCATGGCAACCCCCGAAGGAACAAAGCCATGGTGCTGCGCTGCAGCGGCTCTCAGCATGCGGGAGAGGGCTGATCTGAGCATCGCATTTTAACATGCGAGCAGGCCTGTGCTGCAGGCCCGGGGTGGAGGCCTGGAGGTGGAGGTTGGGGGTGGAGGCCCGGGGTGGAGGCCCGGAGGTGGAGGCCTGGGCTGGAGGCCGGGGGTGGAGGCTGGGGCTGGAGGTGGGGAAGGGGGACCCACCCTGGCGATGTCCTCAGGGGTCTGGCCCATGGCCTCGAAGATGTCGACGGAGGACGGCAGGTAGACATCTTTAAAGTAGCGCACGGTGTCGGAATCCACGCCAGGATACTCCATCTTTGCCACCTCATCCATCATCTTCACCTCAAACTCTGTGTGCACCGGGCCTGGCTCAATCATAGACACACTGCCACAGAGACAACATCAACGTAAAGCAACAATGTATTTACCACTCTCCTGAAACACACTCCCCTGAAACAGGCTCTCCTGAAACACACTCCCCTGAAACAGGCTCTCCTGAAACACTCACTCCTTAAACACTCTCTCCTGAAACACTTGCTCTCCTGAAACACTCGCTCTCCTGAAACACTTGCTCTCCTGAAACACTTGCTCTCCTGAAACACTCGCTCTCCTGAAACACTTGTTCCTGAAACACTTGCTCCTGTAACACTTGCTCCTGTAACACTTGCTCCTGAAACACTTGCTCCTGAAACACTTGCTCCTGTAACACTTGCTCCTGAAACACTAGCTCCTGTAACACTTGCTCCTTAACACTTGCTCCTGTAACACTTGCTCCTGTAACACTTGCTCCTGAAACAGTTGCCCGTGCTCTTCCCTGCTGAACTGACTCACGTGATGTTGAACTTGAGCAGCTGCACCGCCAGACTCTCGCAGAATCCTTCCATGGCAAACTTAGAGGCGGTGTACACATCGTTAAACACCACACCTGCAGGAAAACACAACTCAGCACATCCAACAACCCCGCCAGACACGTCCGTTCTGCCCCTCCTGAAGGGTGCGCCTGTCTATCACCGTCCTGTGAGTTAGCTCCCCGCGGCTGCCGGAGCTACGGGGTCACTGTCCGCTCTCTGTGAGCTGATGCGTGGTTAGCTTAGCGTCCGGTCTCTGTGAGCTGATGCGCGGTTAGCTTAGCGTCCGCTCTCTGTGAGCTGATGTGTGGTTAGCTTAGCGTCCGCTCTCTGTGAGCTGATGTACGGTTAGTTTAGCAGTGTTAGCATTAGCATCGTACCCTGCAGGCCCATCACGCTGCTCATGACGATGATGTGACCTCTCCTCCTCTTCTTCATGTCCACCATCACCTCCTTGATCATGCGCACAGCACCAAAGAAGTTGGTCTCAAACACCTTCTTCATCTCCTCCATGCTGATGGCCTCCAGTGGGCCCAGCAGTCCTATCCCTGCGTTATTAACTGAGACAAATGCTACAGTTAATGACTCCCCAACCACTCAGTTAACCAATCACGCAGTTAACCAGCCACTCAGTTCACCAGCCACTCAGTTCACCAGCCACACAGTGAACCAGCCACTCAGTGAACCAGCCACACTGTTAAGCAGCCACTCAGTTAACCAGCCACACTGTTAAGCAGCCACACTGTTAAGCAGCCACATGGTTAAGCAGCCACTCGGTTAAGCAGCCACTCAGTGAACCAGCCACACTGTTAAGCAGCCACTCAGTTAACCAGCCACACTGTTAAGCAGCCACATGGTTAAGCAGCCACATGGTTAAGCAGGCACTCGGTTAAGCAGGCACTCGGTTAAGCAGGCACTCGGTTAAGCAGCCACTCGGTTAAGCAGCCACATGGTTAAGCAGCCACTCGGTTAAGCAGCCACTCGGTTAAGCAGCCACTCGGTTAAGCAGCCACTCGGTTAGGCAGCCACATGGTTAGGCAGCCACATGGTTAAGCAGCCACTCGGTTAAGCAGCCACTCGGTTAAGCAGGCACATGGTTAAGCAGCCGCTCAGTTAGGCAGCCACTCGGTTAAGCAGCCACTCGGTTAGGCAGCCACTCGGTTAAGCAGCCACACGGTTACGCAGCCACTCGGTTAAGCAGCCACATGGTTAAGCAGCCACATGGTTAAGCAGCCACTCGGTTAAGCAGCCACATGGTTAAGCAGCCACATGGTTAAGCAGCCACTCGGTTAAGCAGGCACATGGTTAAGCAGCCACTCGGTTAGGCAGCCACTCGGTTAAGCAGCCACTCGGTTAAGCAGCCACACGGTTACGCAGCCACTCGGTTAAGCAGCCACATGGTTAAGCAGCCACATGGTTAAGCAGCCACTCGGTTAAGCAGCCACTCGGTTAAGCAGCCACTCGGTTAGGCAGGCACATGGTTAAGCAGCCACTCGGTTAAGCAGCCACTCGGTTAGGCAGCCACTCGGTTAGGCAGGCACATGGTTAAGCAGCCACTCGGTTACGCAGCCACTCGGTTACGCAGGCACTCGGTTAGGCAGG
>NC_050601.1:521439-531439 GCF_013368585.1 Megalops cyprinoides | reverse complement strand
CTGCGAGCCCGTCGCTCCGTTGAGCCCCGACTCTCAGCGAGCCCCACGTTTGAGTGAACCCGGCTTGTACAGTTCACAAACTTTGTCCCTGTCTCAACACTCGCTGCAATGTGCTAACTATGCACGCATTAGACACGGCTCCAAACCGGGGCAGGGATCTACAATACCGCGCGATAAAGGGAGCTTTGTACTGGAGAAGTCACTTGAAAGAAAGCTGGCAGTCTTGTATAATCCCCGCCTGGCAGGCAGAATCCTCCCCGAGCCGAGTCCTGGAAACCGCGCTTTCAGATGATAATAGCCGAAGTCTCTCGCAGGGGGAGAGAGGCACAGGGTTTACAAGTTTAGACAGACTGGAAGCGGTTGGAAAACGCTGGAGCTGTAAACGCATCTCAGGCGAACTTCCCCCTCAATCTACAGGGAAGGTGCAGTTACTTGAACCACTGGAACTGGAAAATAACAGTTGTAAAATCACTCCATACAACAGCATGAACTCTATACAATAAAATTATTTTTTCAACGTCTTAAGACCTCTATAAAGAATAAAAAGAAAGGATGAAAGTGTATTTACCATGATAGCGTTTCTTCTCATCTTTAGCTAGCAAAACTGCGATCCGTAAGCCGATACCGGAGGAGCAACCAGTGATCAGCACCACTTTCTGTTCCTCGCTGGCCATGGTTCGTCCGGTTGGGTCGTGCGCCGTGTCGGTATCTGCCCCAGAGAGCTGTCACTGAGCGAATCGGACCGCGGTCTTTAAAAACTAAAGAGGATCATGTCTCAAAGCGGCCATGTGAGCGCGTAATACAGTCACATGTCAGAGAACCAGCGGAGTTACTACCGACACACAGCAACTGCGTGCGCCCCGAGCGCAGCGGCCAACACATGCACATTCATACGCGTGTTCTGACGCCTCCGTGCTCCGCAGCACCATCTGTTTGGAAACCAAGGGTTACTCGCTGTCTGAAGAACGCAAAGGTTACAGGGACAATGTCACTGTAGTCGTGATATGAAAACAATGGGAAGTTCTTCAACCACTACATCAGTTTCACATATGAAGCATACCTTGTATCATTATGAACATGCCTGTGCTATTGTGTGTTAAAATTAGCCACATGAAACTGAAAGATGCGTAATTAATCCAGTACAATACAATAGTAAAGTTTTGTGTGTGTTTGGCTTATAGTTTTCCGGTTAAACGTGGAAGATCGCGACATATGTAGCGACATTATTGTTATATTCAAAACCTATAGATGACGTACAATCGTTCAACGAATTTTACAGGTGGGACTCTATCAGCATAAATTCCCTATTGCACGAGAACAGCTGTAGTTACAATATACATTTATTTGGTAAACAGTCTTACCCAGAGCGACTTACAGGGTCAGTGTGGCATGGCACACTAAGCACACACCACGGGACCAACGAGAATAAAAACAACAAAGTTACAGGCCAGGAAAAACGAGGGTAAACACACATCAAGCTGAAATCTGCTCAAATAAAAAGCATTTAAGAGAAACAACACATTCTGTCAAATGTGGAGCTACAGAATAACGTAACTGCGCCGCTCAACACTGAACACAGAGGCTTAGATACATGAAAGCAACATTTTATACAGAGTTCTCATGGCGTTATACTATGGTTACAATAAGTTGTATCGCAATGGCAAACTCTTCGTCCCTCTCAGTGACCTCAAAGGGAGTTTCCTGCAGTCATCTGAAGACGTGATCGATTCTCCGGTTCTTCTGGTTGCAGGCAGCTCACTCCACCGCTGGGGGGCGTGCGTGAGACCCCCGGAGAGGAGGCGGCGGCGGAGCGGAGCTCGGGCAGGGACGGGACGTCTGACCACGGACTGCAGTTTAAGCCTTTTCGACGGCATTTCTGTAAAAGTATGCATTTATTCTCACCTTTCCTGTCGTAGGAGTCTACACAGAAGAGTTTTTATTCTTTAAAACTTAAGAATAAGAGGAAACTAACTTCAGGTTCTTTTCACGGTTTTCTGAGCAGGTCTTTGTTGACGGAGGTCTCACACGTGCCCCCAGAATGCATTTCTCATTTGAAAAGAGTGAGGAGGCCCAGACTGCCTCCCTGTACTGCTGCCTCACAGTCCTTATCAGGGGAAATCTCACAAATAATTGCATCCTGCGAACTGCTGCATTGATCGGTACATTGGTATTTGGTTAATCGATGCAAGACTGTTTATACTGCGATTGTAAAAATATTGCAGAAGTAGCAGGTACACTTTCAGCGTCCTGGGTGGCCAAATGCTTGCATTGTGAGCAGTACGTGAGAAATGCACTTCACCTGCATATCAGAGTGTAAGATAAGGAACAGCACGGGAACGGAGTGGTTCAGTGGCACTTTGATGTGATGGTTAATAATGGGGTATGACAGGGGGCTACTGTGCCACGTTAGCGTGTGGTTTCCCTGCGGTCCTGTTTTTACAAGGTGCAGTGCAGCGGTGGCAGCACATGCAGTGTGCTTAATCATGGTCTCCACATTAATAATATGCCTGCTCATAGACTGAACGAACCTACACTGAGATGTTTGCGTTGTGTCACTCAGAAAAACAAACAACGTTATCATTCCCCTATTTTGCCAACAGTTCAATCATAAAGTCTGTTTGCGGAATGAACCAGGAAACTTCAGTTTGAAAGCGGAAATTTTAATTAACACATTAAGTCAGCATTATGTGTTTAACTAAAAACCATTCGAGCATATGAACCATTAATTATCCACATGGATTCAAATGCTATCATGTGCTTGAAGGTGTGCATTGACAATAATGGATATGTGACCTAGCAAACTACACTTGCTTTAATCTAGGTTAATGATATTGTTTTTCCGAGTATCAGTGTTTTGCATCATGTTTTGCAGGTTGGAAAGGCGCGTCATGCTAGGAGAATGTTCGGAAAGGGAAGCCTCACATCTGGCTGGGTAAGGCATCTCAGCCCTGATTTAGCTTCTGCAGTCTACCGCCCACGGTATGAATTCAGCCCTGAATTATCACTGTAAAGCTTTCAGCCACAGTAGCTGTTTTTCTTGTCTTTGTAAGGTTGACACATGTCTACCACAATTCTTGGTGAGAAATCAAACTGCCAAGGAGGAAGATGATGTCTTTTTCTTGCAGCCTGTTACCAGAGCCGTCGCGCTGGCAGTTTGGAGATGAACCACATTTGCGCATAAATGTAATAACGGCAGTTTGACCTACTGCTCTGTTTTCCAGAGAATACGGCAAGGTTTAAAATGAAAACCACCTCAGAAGAAGTCACAGAAACGTCCGAGGCAGCGAAGCCCGTGGTTACGCGAGGAAAGGAGGAAGTGGTGCCAAAGTTTGGCATGCGGTGAAAAGTAAATCAGCGCTGACGGCCGACGGCTTTCTCACATTCTCTGATAACACAGCACACCGTACACCTCCCTCACGCAGCACAGACTGTCCCAATGCAGACAGAGCGGCTTGTTCCCATCCTTCTCACCAGAGGAGGTAAGGTGTTCTTTCATTCATGGATGGTTTTGAGGAGAAGGGTGATGCACAGCGAGGCCGGGGGTGCGCGGGAGAGGGCCCGATCCAGGGGAGTTCACATATAGACGTGTTATTCTATTTGTGTATGTGTGTGTGTATCCTTTGAAAGGCCAGGTACGAGTGGTCACCTGAATGTGATGTGTAGTATTAATAACTACTGTAAGTATTCATAACTACTATGAAAGCGTCAGTACTCAGAGTAGCTCTGTGTTACCAGCCACACCTGGGAACAGGTCACCTTAAGCAGGATGCAGTGCAGTGGGAGAGCAGGAGATTACTGTGCAGCTGGTGTTGTTTGTGTCTGATTCTTCAGATGACGATATTAATGGTGATCTGAGTATGCAGGAACAGTGTTGTAAGTGCAGTGGGCTGGCGGGGCCTACTGCTGTCAGCGGGGCACTGTGGCTCCATATTATCAGCCGCTGTTACAGTCCCAGCAAACGCACAGGATGGATCTGGCAGGAGTAAAGAGCAGCGGGTTAGCATTTGCGAATGCGTTTGCTAGTTTAGTGAATCATTCAGGCAGAGGTGATAGGTGGGGCTGTCAGGGAAAAAACCCTTGTTGAAGGAAGTTGTGCTCTGACACTCCAAACAGCAGAGGAGCTTCAGATGTGCAGGTTTACATCAGGTTTCCAACCGGTGAGCTTGAGAGCAACAACTACTCACACACTACACTACCCTCACACTAACCCACACACTACACTACCCTCACACTACCCCACACACACTACACTACCCTCACACTAACCCACACACACACTACACTACCCTCACACTACCCCACACACACTACACTACCCTCACACTACCCCACACACTACACTACCCTCACATTTATACAGCTGGGTATTTACTGAGGCAGTTGTAGGTTAAGCACCTTTCCCAAGGGTACAGCAACAGTGCTCCTTGACCACTATACTACACTGCCGCCACCCACGCATAAATAGATGTGAGTACAGCTTAAAGATAGTACCACAGATTTTTCTGTCCGAATGGATCTCCCCTTGCTCGAGAGTACACACCTCGAAGCATGTCTGAACTCATCCATGTGACCCATGAACAGCACCAAACAGCAACAGGGGACCAGCACCATCTAGTGGCCAGTAGAGGAATCACTAGCAGACCCACCTTCTCTGATCATCTCTTTCCCTCTCCTCCTTCCCCAGGTCAGCCCATCCAGGGCTGTATGTGTCATACAGAAGACAGTATAGCAAGGTTGTAACATGCATGTGTTGCTTTCCACCAGCACTCGGACTAACTCCACCATGAAGAAGATCCTCAGCAGCTTCTCTCTGGGGCTGGTCCTGGGGTTGTCATGGACAGTGGGTTACCTGATGCTAATCTGGCAGGATGAGAAGGTTAACAGCATTCTCAGCATCATCTTCTGTGTTTTAAACACTACCCAGGAGCGTGGCCTCCATCAGATGTGTTGACTGTGCTCTCATTTTTCTGCTGGTGACCGTGACTCCGAAGAGCTCGGGGCCTCCTCAGTTTGCCCTTTCAGGGCACGCAGTGAAGCTGCTTGCTCTGCTGTGTGTTTGTGGCTGGGTTATGCATGCGGAAGGCTGACCGGCACCTTGGCCCCCAGGGTCTGCAGATCTTCATCGTATTCACGGCGAGGACATCAGCCTTCAGGAAGCTGGTCTGCAATGCCCTGCGTTCACTTCCTGTCCCTGAAATCTCCCTCCACTCACGGGGCTTCAGCCTGCGGAGGAAGCTGCATCACAACCCCAAAGAGTCATACAGGACAACCGGCATCCAGAGTCAGAGTCTGAGAGACCAATCAGCTGCAGCTAGCCCACAGCACTCTCACTGCTCTTGACCAATCAGCTGCTGTATCTGTCTTGGGTTCACAGCACGCTCACTGTATCACTGCATCACTGTATCACTGCGTCACTGCATCACTGCGTCACTGTGTCAGTGCTTCACTGTGTCACTGCATCACTGCGTCACTGCTTCACTGCGTCACTGCCTCACTGCGTCACTGCATCACTGCGTCACTGCTTCACTGCGTCACTGTGTCACTGCATCACTGCGTCACTGCATCACTGCGTCACTGCTTCACTGCGTCACTGCGTCACTGCGTCACTGCATCACTGCGTCACTGCGTCACTGTGATCTTGCATTTAGCCATGAAGGAGACTTCTTCCTACCATGAGGAGAGTGGGCTACAGTATTCCTGCAGCATAAGTCTGAAATAACACATTTATATCAGCTGGAGAGCAGAGCCCAGTTATGCCTCTGTTTGCTGTGCCCAGTACCCTCCCTGCTTTCCTCATAGCCGTGGAATTTGGATTCTCCTGCCAATGGGAATTATGGGCCTTACAGCCGTAATGCACTGTAGGCAACAGCATTTCAGTGCTGGAGCAATGTAGCGCTGTTGTGCCTGTAGCAAAGAATCAGCGGTGGACTGTAATTAAATGCATTGGCATGAGCTGAACTGTGTAAGGAGCTGGAGTGCCTGTGGGGGGGGGGGGGGGGGGGGGGGGGTCTGTGTTTCTCTGTCTGTAATAAGCATGGCTGAGTACAGTGAGACAGGGGGCCAGCAGCTGCCCCTCCTCGGGCCGTGCCAGGCAGGGGGGGCTGGGCTGGCGCTTGTCTGGCAGGCTGTTGTTGCCAGTGGTGGTCAGTAGGGGGCGTTTGGGGGCAAGTAATTCAAAAGCCGTCATCTCAGCCCATTGTTCAAATGCACTGATGACATCACAGTTCATTTACTTTTAGATTGATGACAGACTACTTGTTTCAATTAAAAGTTTAATATTAGCTAGCTGATGGGCAACCAGGATAGTAGAAGAAGGATTATTTTTATTCTTTTTTTTTGTTTGAAAAAGCAGTCAGTTAAATACTTGGTTACATATGTGTGAAATACCATAAGTATTTGTTTATATATGTGTGACATACTGTAAATACTTGTTTATATATGTGTGAGGTACCATAAATACTTGGCTATATGTGTGTGAGGTACTGTAAATACTTTTTATATAGGTGTGAGATACCGTACATACTTGGGTATATAAATGTGAGATACTGTAACTAATTTGTGTGGAATTTACCTCGGCTTGATCATGTTGAGCAGTTTGGTGGAGAATTCGGTAGATGGCTGCTGACTAACTGTATTGTTTCTGTAATCATCAGGGCATGTTTTACTTGAGGGAATGCACTGACACTTGACCTGAGTCAGTTTGAGTGCTGGAAGCTGCTGATGAAACTGGCTCATTTCTGCAGGACAGGTTGTAGAGGTGCAGAAGGCGTATACATTACTGTAATATAAAACCCAGGGGCATTGCCCACCCTCCCCTCTTCAAATCAAACCCTGATGTAAAAGCATCACTGAAACATAATAGGTCACTGTATGTGTTTTAGGAATCCAATGCCTGGAGACTGCTGTTAGTCAGAGGTTTTCATGGGCAGTGAGATGGGTGGATGGTGCTTCAGTCTGCTGCATGTGCCGGTGTCAGGGTCTCGGGGCGACAGGCTCTTCAGTGTACAGCATGCAGCTTCATCACACAGCTCACCAAAGCCACGACTCTGTGAAGAGCTGATGCAGAGAGGGAGTGGTGAGTGTGGTCTTTATAGTAATGGATGGGACCGCTTTGCTTGGTTTGAGTAATTTTGTAGGGATCGTCTGAAAATTCTCCCCCCAAATCTTGGTTTGGAACTTCAGTATCTGTCCCTCTACTGTCTGTGCAGTAATGTAGTTTTCCTCTGAGAATGCTCTGTCCTCCGCTCTGCTTCCTGAGAATGCTCTGTCCTCCGCTCTGATTCCTGAGAATGCTCTGTCCTCTGCTCTGCTTCCTGAGAATGCTCTGCCCTCTGGCTGCTTCAGGTTCTGCTAATGGCTGCTTCCTCAGAATGCTCTGTTGGAGTGGATGGTTTTGTCAGTGTGAGGAAGCAGCTGAAACACTCACTACTCCAACAGAACTCTAATGGGAATGAAGCAGATTAGTGTTGTCAGGGTAACATAAAGCCTCCAAATTATTGTTTACGTATTCACGCCAGCATTACATTTGTCTTTGGATATGTTTCAGAGTGAATTGCAGGGATTTACCAAATTCCTTTCCACTTACTGCATTGTGTAAGCTTCCTCTCAGTAGCACTATGCATTGTAGGCCTATAATGGCCTTTTTTCATTCCCACTTGTGATTTAGCCAGTGGGGATTTTGGAGTTGTAATGCCCCCTGCTGCCATGACTGGGGTGTTGCATCCTACATATCCTTCATACAAAGCTGAGAGTTCATAACCCCCCTCCCAGTCTCTGCAGATTGCTGTGTGATCACTCATTCAAATGGGCTGTTGAAGCACATGAATGCAGAATCCATTCAGCTCAGCTGCAGACAGAGTGCTCTTTTTGTGAGCTGATTGCACCGTGTGCAATTTTCCCACTTTTCCACTATGTTAGCTTTATGCTAACAGGAAGGCAATCTGCAACAAGCATCAGGGTGCATGCTGGGGTTTGGAGGCAGACTGGAATGAAGTCAGAAGGATTGCAATGTTACCCTGTCCACTGAAATGTTATAAATGATCACAATTAAAAATGTCTTGAGGGTGTTTTGGGGGGGGGGGGGGGGGGGCTCTGAGTTGCTGCAGGGAGAGTGGCATGAAGAGCGTTACAGTCGGAATGTCACACGCTGATGTCACAGCGCCACATTCCTGCGGAAGGAACCGGAGCTTTCCCGGCCGAACACAGCACCCACATTCCTGCGGAAGGAACCGGAGCTTTCCCGGCCGAACACAGCACCCACATTCCTGCGGAAGGAACCGGAGCTTTCCCGGCCAAACACAGCACCCACATTCCTGCGGAAGGAACCGGAGCTTTCCCGGCCAAACACAGCACCCACATTCCTGCGGAAGGAGCTGGAGGTTTCCAGGCCGAACACAGCACCCACATTCCTGCGGAAGGAACCGGAGCTTTCCCGGCCAAACACAGCACCCACATTCCTGCGGAAGGAGCTGGAGGTTTCCCGGCCGAACACAGCACCCACATTCCTGCGGAAGGAGCTGGAGGTTTCCCGGCCGAACACAGCACCCACATTCCTGCGGAAGGAACCGGAGCTTTCCCGGCCAAACACAGCACCCACATTCCTGCGGAAGGAGCTGGAGGTTTCCCGGCCGAACACAGCACCCACATTCCTGCGGAAGGAGCTGGAGGTTTCCCGGCCGAACACAGCACCCACATTCCTGCGGAAGGAGCCGGAGGTTTCCCGGCCGAACACAGCACCCACATTCCTGCGGAAGGAACCGGAGCTTTCCCGGCCAAACACAGCACCCACATTCCTGCGGAAGGAACCGGAGCTTTCCCGGCCGAACACAGCACCCACATTCCTGCGGAAGGAGCTGGAGGTTTCCCGGCCGAACACTCCCGTGCAGCTTACCTGTGTTCTGCGGCATGATTCAAATCATATTCATATCAACCAAATTTAATGGAGCAAGTGAGTGAAAAAAACACTTAGACTATAAATACAGTTAATCATCTTTCAGGTGTGAAATGCCATAGAACAGTAGTCAGAGTGGAGCAGCAGTGTGGAGCAGCAGTGTGGAGCAGCAGTGTGGGGGAGCAGTGGTCAGGGCAGCAGTGTGGAGCAGCAGTGTGGGGGAGCAGTGTGGAGCAGCAGTGTGGGGCAGCAGTGTGGAGCAGCAGTGTGGAGCAGCAGTGTGGGGCAGCAGTGTGGAGCAGCAGTGTGGAGCAGTGGTCAGGGCAGCAGTGTGGAGCAGCAGTGTGGAGCAGCAGTGTGGGGGAGCAGTGGTCAGGGCAGCAGTGTGGAGCAGCAGTGTGGAGCAGTGTGGAGCAGCAGTGTGGAGCAGTGGTCAGGGCAGCAGTGTGGAGCAGCAGTGTGGGGCAGCAGTGTGGGGCAGCAGTGTGGAGCAGCAGTGTGGGGCAGCAGTGTGGAGCAGCAGTGTGGAGCAGCAGTGTGGAGCAGCAGTGTGGAGCAGCAGTGTGGGGCAGCAGTGTGGAGCAGCAGTGTGGAGCAGCAGTGTGGAGCAGCAGTGTGGAGCAGTGTTGGGCACAGGAGTCTTTAAATTGTGTGTTGCGCACAGCTGTATCCCCTGGGGGCAGAGAGTCAGTCCCAGTTTGGGATGGGTGTGGCTGGAGGTCAAGGTGCAGGAGATATGATCAGAGAGGAGGTCTGCTCTTTTGGCACTGATGATGGGGTCAGTGGCCAGAGGTCACAGCTGAGCCCAGGCAAGTCACAGTGCCATCACGAAAACACAGCACCCACACGAAAACACAGCACCCACACGAAAACACAGCACCCACAGAAAAACACAGCACCATCACGAAAACACAGCACCCACAGAAAAACACAGCGCCCACACGAAAACACAGCACCCACAGAAAAACACAGCGCCCACACGAAAACACAGCACCCACAGAAAAACACAGCGCCCACACGAAAACACAGCACCCACATGAAAACACAGCACCCACAGAAAAACACAGCACCATCACGAAAACACAGTGCCATCACACACACCTACAGAAG
>NC_050601.1:503939-518939 GCF_013368585.1 Megalops cyprinoides | reverse complement strand
AAGAGGCACAAAAGAGAGAAATGGAGAGAGACAAACACATAGAGACAGAGCAGACTCTGCTGCTGAGGGGAGTGATTGTTTGAGCAGCTTATTCAAAACACTGGATCCTACATGCTAATTGCCCCTGTCATCCAGCAGCTGTAATGACTGTAATTGACACCCATCTGCAGACCCCTCCCTCCCCCTCCCCCTACTTTAACCAGCGTCTGACCCAGCCGAGAGAAACCCGCCGTGTGTAATCACAGTCCACACTCCACACCACGCTCAGGTAACCTGTACACCTGGGGGACCCTCTCACCTCTCTCACACACAGCAATCAGGCACTGAGAGAGACCTCACACACAGCAATCAGGCACTGAGAGAGACCTCACACACAGCAAGACACCTCACACACAGCAATCAGGCACTGAGAGACACCTCACACACAGCAATCAGGCACTGAGAGAAACCTCACACACAGCATTCAGGCACTGAGAGAGACCTCACACACAGCAATCAGGCACTGAGAGAAACCTCACACACAGAAATGAGGGAGTCAAATGTAATGGTCATAAATCTCATATAAAGTCCTGAGGTCTCTCTCCATACAGTCCAGTCTCTCAGTCATAATCCCAGCATCTGTGGCACTGTTTACATTTACACTATTTACTCTTATTTTGCTCTTATCCAGAGCAGCTTCCAATGTGCATTTAACAAAACAGCATGAAATGTTGCACAGAAAAGAAGCATATGCACATGATTCAACACTTGTGTGAAACAGTATATCAAACACAAAACAAAAGCACAATATACAGAAATTACATAAATGATCACACTAGAGTTGGGGAAATGAGGTGCAGTTTGAAGAGGTGGGTCTTCAGTCTGTGACAGAAAGTGGCTAGCGATTCAGCTGTTCTGACTGCAACAGGAAGCTCTGTCAACCACATAGGGGCCAAGACAGAGAGAGGACACGACTGGGGTGTGTAGTTGTGAGGTGGGAGACAGCCAAGCGTCCTGAAGAGTTCAAGCGCAGTGGCCTGGCTGGTGTGTGGGGTCTAATGATGGAATGAAGATGAGGGGGAGCCGAACCCTGCATGCCTGCTAGGCTAACACCAGCATTTTAACACAGATGTGAACCGTCACTGTTAACCAGTGGAGGAAGTGCAGGTTGGGTGAAATGTGGGAGAATTTGGGGACGTTGTGGACCAGCCGAGCAGCATCACCCTGAATGAGCTGCAGGGGTTTGATCGCACCTGCAGGGAGGCAGTGAGCAGGGAGATACAGGAGTCCAAAAGGAAGCATGGTTTGAGCAGTACAGGGGTTCTGTTTTTGGGAGGGAGGGCTGGAGCTCCATAGTCCATTGCTCAAAGTCTCTTGTCCAGGGCTGGAGCACCATATTTCTGCTGTGGACCACTGAAAACGGCCAGGGGCAGCAGGGCGGGGCAGGTGATATCCCCTCCCGGTGTTTTGGAACTGGCAGCAGGCAGGCTGACAGACTGGATTTATCTGAGCAGGTGTGCTGGGAAGCTCATATATAAAGCACCTCCGTGGGCCACGCTGAGATCCTGGCGGAATATCTCTCTCATCAGGCTGAGAAGGCCAGCACGAGGGGATTCTCTCTGATAATTCCCTCTCTGCTCTCTGACGCATGCAGGGCAGATCTAGGGAGTTTACCCCTCATCATGCTCCCGCTCCCTGACACCTTCACCTGCATTTACCCGCAGTGCCAGAGCTGCGTGTGCGTCTGCAGGGGCCTCTGCAGTCTGCTCCCTTTTGATAAGCACAGACTGCTCTGCCCTGCTCCAGGGCTAACGCGAGGTCTGCCTGCTTGCCTGGCTCTTTATCATCTCATTTATTTTTCTATCTCTCCAGCCCAAACCCATAAAACACTGAATCGCTGCTGTATCGACATTTTCCTCCAATATAAATCCCTGCAGATCAGGAGAGGAGCAGAGTGTGAGAGCTGAGCTCCTGATGAGGCAGGCTGTGACATCAGAGCATAGGGCCTCTGAGCTGTGACATCAGAGCATAGGGCCTCTGAGCTGTGACATCAGAGCATAGACAGGGTCTCTGAGCTGTGACATCAGAGCATAGGGCCTCTGAGCTGTGACATCAGAGTATGGTGTTGGAACAGGCTGTGGAAGGAAAGGCTATTATGTAAGCGATGGAGCTCAGTGCTATAAAAATGGAGCAGTGACAGCATGAAAGCTGCCTCTTAAAGTTTATAAGTGATGTTTTCTGGCAGGGAGAGAGACTCGATCGCCTCATCGCTCGGAAACTTCACATGCATATTTTCATCTGTCGGACGGCCAGAGATCTTGTTCTGGCATGTTCCCTGCTGAAAGCAGCCGGATCTCAGCTTCATATCCTCTCTGCTGACACCATCTCGGCCTGAGCACAGGGACGCAAACCTTCCGCATCTCAGGCACACAACGTGCATACAGCCTCAGATTCATGAATGACAAGGCTAAGACACGCCCGGGGCTGACGTGGGAAATGCCCGCGGATAGGAGAGGTGTGGGGCTGCTGCGCATACAGCCAGCGGCGGGAGAGCAGAGGGGACTCGATTGGATGACTGTGTTCAGAGGAAGAAAAGGCTGGATCTGCAGGAGCTGCAGACAGTCAAAGAGCAGGACTCAGAATGATTTCATCCTACTGACCTATGCACTCACGAGCAGGTGCAGGGAATACTGATCATAGCAGTGAGTGAGTGAGTGAGTGAGAGGATTATGTGGCAGTGAGAGAGTGAGTGAATGAGAGGGTTATGTGGCAGTGAGAGGGTTATGTGAGAGAGAGTGAGTGAGTGAGTGAGTGAGAGGGTTATGTGGCAGTGAGAGGGTTATGTGGCAGTGAGTGAGTGAGTGAGAGGGTTATGTGAGAGAGAGTGAGTGAGTGAGAGGGTTATGTGGCAGTGAGAGAGTGAGTGAGAGGGTTATGTGAGAGAGAGTGAGTGAGAGGGTTATGTGGCAGTGAGTGAGTGAGAGGGTTATGTGAGAGAGAGTGAGTGAGAGGGTTATGTGGCAGTGAGTGAGTGAGAGGGTTATGCTGGATTAGAAGTAGAGAAGGGAGTTGATCTGCAGAGGCAGTGGAAATATTTCTCACAGTGAGCTCAGTCTCTTTCTGAACTCTTATTAACTACCTGCTAAAAGCCGGCAGGAATTCGCTGTGGACTCAGGGGAGGGAGGGGGGCTCCACGGGCTCCACTCCTGTTTACCCAGGGGATAAAGCCCAATCCAGCAAATAATCTGCACCTTTCTGCAGCTTGGACTCTGTCTTTCTCTTTCCCTCTGCAGGTCATCTGAAACTGTGTGACAGGGAGAAAGGGAGAGCAAGTGAGTGTGTGTGTGTGTGTGTGTGTGTGTGTGTGTGTGTGTGTGTGTATGTGTGTGTGTGAGGGAGAAAGAGAGTGTGTGTGTGTGTGTGTGTGTATGTGTGTGTGAGGGAGAAAGAGAGTGTGTGTGTGTGTGTCTGTGTGTGTGTGAGAGAGAGAGAGCCTGTGGTGTGTGTGTGTGTGTCAGTGAGAGAGTGTGACTGCATGCTTAGGTATCCTTTCTTCTCAGCTGATATATTGTCCATATATCTCACCACAACAGGAAAGTTTTATATAAATTTCCTGTTGACAGCGGGACAGTGTTCCGCTTCATGTCTGAAGGAGTGAATGAAAGAGGGGGTGACGCACACACACCTTTGCCCATTGCAGCTGCCAGGATGTGGAAGCACTCTCTCCCCTGTGGGGGGGCTGTCAGAGGCAGGGTTTGGCCAAGGGTTCGAATTCATTTTGCTTTTTCTGCCTCTGACAGCTCATTCTTTATTTCCATTTTCTTTTCTTTTTTTCTGGGGATTGGGAGAACGCTTCCTGGCTCAAACACAAAGCCTCTCTGTGCTTGGGGTGATGGTGATGTCAACTTTGTTAATTCTTTAATTGGAAGAGCTCCTCATCGGGCCTGTTCTGCATGTCTGTGCGGCCCCAGGCGCCGCTCTCTGGGGCTGTGGCCTCTCTGTCTCCCTGCACTAATGTCCCCATTCCTTCCTCTGTTTTGTAAACTGAACGGAGAGCCCCGCTGTATCGCTGCAGAGGGGGATATGACGGATAAAGCTCCGGCTGCATCCTGTTGAGACTGATCCAGGATCAGTGGTAGGGCTGTGAGGGAGTCTCCTCCAGGCCATGACAGCATCAGGCTGCAGCCTGAACCCCACAAACGTTGGAAGGACGTTAGGAGAACGCTGGAATGAGATGAAAGAGTGCTGGGAGATAGCCTCACCTGCCCCAGGAGGGCTCCTGGATCACAGCAGCACAGAGTGGCGTAATCCCTGTGTTATACAGCGCTCTGAACATCAAAGCTTCCCATCTCCCCCAGCCCTGTCTGAAACTTCCTCCCTCAGAAGCCCCTCTGTCTGTCTGTCTCTGTGTCTGTCCGTCCCTGTTTCTGTCTGTCTCTGTGTCTGTCCCTCTGTCTGTCTATGTGACTGTCTGTCCCTCTTTCTGTCCCTCTGTCTGTCTGTCTCTGAGTCTGTCCGTCCCTCTTTCTGTCCCTGTGTCCGTCTGTCCCTCTGTCTGTCTGTCTCTGTGTCTGTCCCTCCGTCTGTCTCTGTGACTGTCTGTCCCTCTGTCTGTCTGTCTCTGTGACTGTCTGTCCCTCTTTCTGTCCCTGTGTCCGTCCCTGTGTCTGTCTGTCCCTCTGTCTGTCTGTC
Source organism: Megalops cyprinoides (assembly GCF_013368585.1). Taxonomy (NCBI): domain Eukaryota; kingdom Metazoa; phylum Chordata; class Actinopteri; order Elopiformes; family Megalopidae; genus Megalops; species Megalops cyprinoides. The sequence goes on along the minus strand of NC_050601.1, from coordinate 514,268 downwards.
TCTGTGTCTGTCCCTCCGTCTGTCTCTGTGACTGTCTGTCCCTCTGTCTGTCTGTCTCTGTGACTGTCTGTCCCTCTTTCTGTCTCTGTGTCTGTCCCTCTGTCTGTCCCTCCGTCTGTCTCTGTGACTGTCTGTCCCTCTGTCTGTCTGTCTCTGTGACTGTCTGTCCCTCTTTCTGTCCCTGTGTCCGTCCCTGTGTCTGTCTGTCCCTCTGTCTGCCTGTCCCTCTTTCTGTCCCTCTGTCTGTCTGTCCCTCTGTCTGTCTCTGTGTCTGTCCGTCCCTGTGTCTGTCTCTGTGACTGTCTGTCCCTCTTTCTGTCCCTCTGTCTGTCTGTCTCTGTGTCTGTCCGTCCCTGTGTCTGTCTCTGTGACTGTCTGTCCCTCTTTCTGTCCCTCTGTCTGTCTCTGTGACTGTCTGTCCCTCTGTCTGTCTGTCTCTGTGACTGTCTGTCCCTCTGTCTGTCCCTCTGTCTGTCTGTCCCTCTTTCTGTCCCTCTGTCTGTCTGTCCCTCTGTCTGTCCCTCTGTCTGTCTGTCCCTCTGTCTGTCTCTGTGACAGTCCCTCTGTCATTCTGTTTTAAGCCTAACTACCTGCCTTCTTATTTAATGCAGCAAAAACAATACATCAATGAGCATTTACATTCATGAAAATAAATGTATATTTTTATTGCAACACGTGTTGTAAAGATTAAAACATAGAAATATAGGAAATAAATGTCATAACATGTTAACATACAGAAAGATAATATGTTCTATTTTATGTCACAAACGCTACAGGTAAAACACATATATACCGGCACTTCGTGTAGTGCATACATGAACACACAAACGAAAACGAAAGTATTGCAACGTTCGCTTCATCATACATCAAAATGCAGGGGGTGGGGGGGGGTCACCGCTGATCTGTTATCCATGACGAAGGAGCTACTCAAACACTGCCAATAAACGCGCGCTCGCGCTGTCGCCGGAGAGCAGCTCGTGATTTATGACGTGTCCTCTGGAGGCACCGTTTCTCATCCATTACCCTCGAGTCGCAAGATACCGTCCCAGGGGAGGGGAGAGGGGGAGCGAGGGAGGGAGAAATAGAGGGGAGGGAGGGATAGCGAGTAAGAGGTAGAAGACACTGAATGAGAGGGTGCGGATCTTTAAAAAAACTTAAAGTTGCAGCTAGAAGCTTTTCGCCAAAGGGATTCCTCAGTCCGAGTGTGTAGGAGCGCGCCGCTGGTTCTCCCTCTCCCACGCATGGCCACTGAGTTCTGCAAGTGAAAACTTCTTTCTGATCACAAAGTGCGTCCTGGCCAGCCGAGGCGGAGGGCCTTTTCTCTGGAAGATGGGCTGGTGCAAGGAGAGACTCCCGCTGCTGCTCCTCATCGCCCTTTACGCGACTGCAACGGCGACGCGAGCTGGTAAGTGATCCCTGTTGTCTGATTAACCTGTTCCGCGATGAGAACGTTATTTCTAACGATTCTCTCCATTATGCTCATTTTCCCGATTGTCATGAAGTTTGGTTTATTTGCCTTTTTTAAGTCTAATATGTTCCAACAAAGTTTTGCAATGAAGCGAATTAAATAGATATTAAAATTAAAGTGTTTGTCTAAAACTGACCAAGTTAGCCTATGTGTGTTTGCTCAGCGTCACTATTTGACGGGCTCCCCGTGAAAGACGCAGTCCGCGGAGGGCGAGCTGGGAGATGCTGCGGGTTTAAACTTGTCGGCGGCTCCGGGGCTGGATTAGCGGCGAACGCAGCGCTCAGCGCGCTTCGCTCTCACAATGAGTCTCAGCTAGCGGCCTGGTCATCTGAACCTGCCGTGTTTGTGGGATTAGGACCTTTAATAGTTGGTTGGTATGTAGAGATATGAATAATGTTGTTTAATATATTAAATGAACAATTACGTCGCTTTTTGAGCCATTAGAAAACTTGATTGTGTGGGAAAAACCTCCCAAAACCTCCCATCGATTCAGACGAGAAATTTGAGGCTATACACGACCTAAACAAAGTAATTTACATGTGGCGAATTATTATAATCCTGATTAGACCTCCTCCCAGCCACCTTTTCAGTGCAAGGATTTCTCCTTGGGATACAGTGTTCTTGGTCTGCGTTCTTCAGGGCAAATTTCAGTAAATAGCGCCCCAAAATACCACTTCTGTGGATCATCACATAAAACAGCGTTTATGTGGACCTCACGCACGCACGCACGCACGCAAGCACGCACGCAAGTACATACTAGTCCCACACAAATTGTATAAATGGAGCGACGCCTCAAGCGATCTGTCTTTCTCGAAAGGCGTCGCTGTCTCTGACACAAAGACAGACAAATTCCACTGGACTCATTTGATGGACGTTTGAAAAAAAGCTCGGAGGAATTTGCGGGACGATGCGAGTCTGTGATGTCATGTAGCAGTGTACTCCCGACCGTTGTCGGTTTGCTGTGAAACGGTTTAACGTTGGCTTGTGAAAACGGTCAGTCCACGAACACCGACATACAGCAAGGATATGAATTTACAAGCCAGGGAGCCAGTTTTTATGGAGAGAAAAGCTCACCAGCAGGGAAAGTTGCTAACCTCTTTCACGAGAGATGTACAGGAGAGATGTGGCTCCTTTATTCCGTTGCTGATTTTGACGTAAGCCCCGTCGCAGAGGGCAGGAACCTCAGCAGCAGACCTTCCACGTCCTTTCCTTTTCTCGCTGCGGGTTTTCCACGATTAGCTGGCGGGTTGTATGAATGAATATATGCATATGAAGCGATGTGCTTCATTTATATTCGGAATTACATGGGTGTGATCGGTAATTGCAGAGGGGTGAGTGAGTAGCTGTATTTGAGCATGATGTTGGGAGTAATGCTGTTAGGGGTGCGCTGGGTTGGGCAGGCAGGATCTCATAAGCACAGACAAAGCACAAAGAAACGTTTTTTTAATGCAGTTTATGTTGTTTGTTGTTTGTTTATGACACTGAGAACTATGAAATCTTTTCATTATCTATCCACGTATTTGTTTATGAATTCTTTTTTATTTCATACATATTCTGAACACTCCTCACAGAGATGGGTGCAGGGTCTGGAACGGGGGGCAGGACCCAGGGCTCAGGGATGGCAGCTGGATGCCATACAGAGGAGGCAGGGGAGGAACAGAGAATGGGCCCTCCCTCCTGCAGGTTGCAGTGAAGCGGCGAGGGGACCCCTGTCCCAGGCAGAGCGAGCTCCGGCTGCTCCGGCCCTGTGAGCTCCGGCCGCTCCGGCCCTGGGAGCTGCGGCTCTGTGAGCTGCGGCCCTGTGAGCTCCGGCCCTGTGAGCTCCGGCCGCTCCGGCCCTGTGAGCTCCGGCCCTGTGAGCTGCGGCCCTGTGAGCTCCGGCTCTGGGAGCTCCGGCCCTGTGAGATCCGGCCCTGTGAGATCCGGCCCTGGGAGCTGCGGCCCTGTGAGCTCCGGCTCTGTGAGCTCCGGCCGCTCCGGCCCTGTGAGCTCCGGCCGCTCCGGCCCTGTGAGCTCCGGCCGCTCCGGCCCTGTGAGCTCCGGCCCTGTGAGCTCCGGCCCTGTGAGCTCCGCCCTGTGAGCTCCGGCTCTGTGAGCTCCGGCCGCTCCGGCCCTGTGAGCTCCGGCCCTGTGAGCTCCGGCCGCTCCGGCCCTGTGAGCTCCGGCTCTGTGAGCTCCGGCCGCTCCGGCCCTGTGAGCTCCGGCCCTGTGAGCTCCGGCCCTGTGAGCTGCGGCCCTGTGAGCTCCGGCTCTGTGAGCTCCGGCCTGGCTGCTGACCCGCTGGGTTTGACCCGGCCTGTAGGGCGCCGCCTGCTCTCGGAACAAACGCCTCGGCTGCCAAGTGCCTAAACAAAAAGACTTTTAATCACAGAATTAATGCAATTTGTAATGGAAGTGACCTTTCCCTTTGGAATTGCTCCAGGGAAGCAGGCTGATCTGAGGTCAGTGTTGGGGAGTTCTGTGGTCAGTGCAGTGGGTATGTTTGCCGTGTGCATGAGTGATTTAGCCCGGCATTAAAGGCTATGGTTACTCTCAGACTTACAACAAGTGAATATCTGATTGTTACAGTTTTATTTGTGTTAAAGTGAATGTAACAGTTTATGTGAGTGCTAGAATACTGATGACTAAAACTGCATCTAAGAGCTTTTTTAGTCATTTATTTTAATCTACACATGTAGAAGAGTCGAGCTAGCTTTAGGAAATCAATGATATCATCTTAAGCATGTGTCTGTGCATGCATGCCTGCAGGACATTGTTCTTGTGAAGAAATTTAATCACCCTTGTCTTGTCTGAAGCCTTGCTCTGTTTGCAGATGTTTGCAGATGTTTCCCTTGCACACTGTTCTGTGTGCCAGGGGACTCCAGAAACTCTGAGAAATACACTGTTCTGTGTGCCAGGGGACTCCAGAAACTCTGAGAAATACTTTGGTCAGACATTGTCCCATTGACAGTGTGAACGCAGGTCTTTTGTATCCTTGCACAGATTTGTGTGGTGAGAGATGTAAGCGGTGCAGTTGAGAGTATTACAGCAGACGTGTTTCTCTCCCTGATTTGAAAAACTTTCTCTGGACAAACCCTCTCCACTGTGTTGCATGCTGGGAAATGTGGTGATTCGTGAGTGCCATGAACCTCAGATGTCCTCCTGTTAGTTGAGGTGGGACGTGGGTGCAGATTGTGTCGTGTGCTTGTGGCTGGGCACTCTGGCTGTGGCCAGTCAGCAGGTCTTGGCACAGTGATGGTCTGTTTTTGGAGCAATGGAACATGGTCTTTGGTCAGATTCCTCACACTGACCCGTCTTTCAGTTCAGAAAGAGCACATGGGAAAGGAAGCAACCAGGCTTCAGGGTGGCATTGGGTGACACGCGGGGGTGGGGGAGACGTTGGGTGACAGCGGTGTGAGGTAATGTAGGGGACAGGGTGGTTTGTGGTCAGTGGGGGTGAGTTTTGGGTTACAGTGGTATGAGGTGCAGTGGGGGGAGATGAGTTTTTGTGCACTCTTTAATGGGTAGAGTGAGCTTCTGAAGATCCTGTGTGTGTGTGTGTGTGTGTGTGTGTGTGTGTGTGTGTGTGAGTGAGGCAGGAGGCAGTACTGCTTTGCACAGGAAAGTTGCACACACATGTGGCACACACATCCAGACTTCTCGATCCCTCGTCTCCTTTCTCTTCCTCTTTTCTTTCTTTTCTTTCTCGTGTGCAGGCCCTCCGGAAGAGGGGGGGGGTGTTCTGTGAGCTTTTCATCTGGTGAATCGCCCCCTCATTACCCCCCCCCTCCCGAGCAGGGCGTGTGGCTCCTCTTGCGTCTGACGCAGTGCTCAGTGTGTAGAGCAGACTACAGGAACACCCTCCCCCTTTGATCTGCTGATAAATTAGGCGAAACGAGAAACAAACAGAAAAGCCAGGGAGTAAAGGGGGAGAGGGAGGAGGGGAAGGAGGAGAGGATTGTGGGAAGAGGGCGGTGTGGCCACAGCACTGCTTTGGCCAGGTGTTCCTCCTGTGTTGGGCTGTGATTCAGCTGTCAGTCTCTCTCTTTGGAGCAGGTATAGCCTCACATGCACTGTGTGTGCACAATCCTCACTGTCTCACCCCCCCTAAATTAACATCTGGCAGCCAGAGGCAGCCCTCCCATGCCTCCACAGCTGTTATCACACATGAAACTCCGAGGCTGGGGGGCAGGTCCTCAACATGTACACCACTGCAATCAGACATTACACTGCAATCAGACATTACAGAGAGCAGCACTGCAATCAGACATTACACTGCAATCAGACATTACAGAGAGCAGCACTGCAATCAGACATTACACTGCAATCAGACATTACAGAGAGCAGCACTGCAGTCAGACATTACAGAGCGCAGCACTGCAATCAGACATTACAGAGCGCAGCACTGCAGTCAGACATTACAGAGCGCAGCACTGCAGTCAGGCCTGGGGAGAGCTGCAGTGAGAGTTATCGCAGGTTCTCCTGACCTGCTGTCTCATAATGAGCCGTGATCCCAGTCACTCTGCCCTCACTCTGCTGCCCATGTTCCCCTTCCACAGGGACAGAGACAGCCAGCTCCAGCTCTGGGGAGAGGGATAGTTCAGCTCACTGTTTAGCCTCTGCTGCCAAGGCCGCATATAGAGAAGAAAGCCATCGCTCAACCCCGTGGATGTATTTATTGAGACGACACTACCTTTGCTGTGCTAGTGAATCAATACAGAGTAGAATATCTTTGTGTCAGTGGTGGTATGTGGAGGGAGCAGAGCATCTTTGCTGCTGGGAGAGGGGTGTTTTAGCTCACTCAGCTGGTGGGTCTCCGGTCAGTAGGACAGTCTGGCCAACATACAGTGAGCAAACATCAGCAGAAGAAACTGCTGAAAGAGAAGAATGTGGTGCATGCACTGTAGAGATGCACAGAGACACAGGCTCTCTCTGCTGTAGAGATGCACAGAGACACAGGCTGTCTCTGCTGTAGAGATGCACAGAGACACAGGCTCTCTCTGCTGCAGAGATGCACAGAGACACAGGCTGTCTCTGCTGTAGAGATGCACAGAGACACAGGCTGTCTCTGCTGTAGAGATGCACAGAGACACAGGCTCTCTCTGCTGCAGAGATGCACAGAGACACAGGCTCTCTCTGCTGTAGAGATGCACAGAAACACAGGCCCTCTCTGCTGTAGAGATGCACAGAGACACAGGCTGTCTGTGCTGTAGAGATGCACACAGGATCAGTAATTGTCGCTGGGCTGTTGCTGAGTCATTGATGAATTCAGAAAGGGAACCATGGAGATTCCGAGCGGTCTCCCACACATTCACCAGTCTAAATGTCTCCACAGATTCAGCTGTAACTCAAAGCAGATCTATCCCAAAGGCCAATCAGCTAGATAAATATCTGTGTCTGAGTCCACATTCCTCCAACACAACACATCGTTCTGTTTCCATGTAAACCCAGAGCAGTGTCTGCACCTCATTCCTGTTTCGAGTCCCTACAGCCCACAGGCAGAGACAGCAGCCTTGTTAGGACACACCACCCTGGTTTAAAGGGAGCTTGGTTTCCAGACAAAGATCAGCCTGGTTCTGGATACCGGAAAGAGAATGCAGTACAGCTGTAATGAGTGTGTGGGTTTGGGGGTACAGCTGTAATGAGTGTGTGGGTTTGGGGGTACAGCTGTAATGAGTGTGTGGGTTTGGGGGTACAGCAGTAATGAGTGTGTGGGTTTGGGGGTGATGCTGTAATGAGTGTGTGGGTTTGGGGGTACAGCTGTAATGAGTGTGTGGGTTTGGGGGTACAGCAGTAATGAGTGTGTGGGTTTGGGGGTGATGCTGTAATGAGTGTGTGGGTTTGGGGGTACAGCTGTAATGAGTGTGTGGGTTTGGGGGTGATGCTGTAATGAGTGTGTGGGTTTGGGGGTGATGCTATAATGAGTGTGTGGGTTTGGGGGTACAGCAGTAATGAGTGTGTGGGTTTGGGGGTGATGCTGTAATGAGTGTGTGGGTTTGGGGGTACTGCACCCCACCCCAGTTCTATGCCTTTTGCTCCCTGTCACAACGCCTCACTGCTGCTGTTGTCCACAATAGCCTCCCAGGACCCCAGGGGTCGGAGGTCAGGGCAGGAGTGATTTAATTAATTCTTGCCTCGCAGAGCAGGAGGGGGGTCATGCTGTTCTCTCAGTCTCCACTGAGCTGAGGGTCTGCACAGCTGCAGCTAACAGAGGAGGAAAACTATACGGACATTCCACAAAAAACAATCACACACACACTCACACACACACTCTCTCTCTCACACAAACACACTCTCTCACACACACACACTCGCTTAGACACACGCACACGCACGCACACACACACACACACTCTCTCTCACACACACGCACACACACACACACACTCTCACATACACTCACACACACACACACACACACAGACACACACGGACACACGCACAGGCCCACACGCACACACACACCGGATCCCTGGTGATGGACGGATTTGAAGTGTAAGAGAATGAAAGTTGTGCTGCTGATTGTGCATCTGAGGTCTCTGTAGCACTGCAGATGTGGCTGAGCTTCGACCTGGTGGTTGTGGAGATGGGAACTGTGTGTAGTTTTCAGCCCTGTTACATTCCTGACCTCAGTGATGTGAAAATCCCCCGGTCTGAGGCGTGACTGCTTGTAAACACTGAGGCATTGTTATCGCGGTCAGGAGGGTATGAGTGTGGGAGAGGCTGCTCAGCAGCATCACTGAGCGTTTACCCTCAACACTCAGAGGGTGTTCAGTGTTAACACTCAGAGAGTGTTCAGTGTTAACAATGAGAGGGTGTTCAGTGTTAACAATGAGAGAGTGTTCAGTATTAACAGCGCGAGAGTGTTCAGTGTTAACGATGAGAGAGTGTTCAGTGTTAACACTCAGAGAGTGTTCAGTATTAATTGTGAGTGAGTGTTCAGTTTTAATACACAGTGTTCAGAATGTTTACAGACACATGAGGGTGCAGATGTGTCTCAGACTCCCCTGTTCTGGGGTTCAAGTTATGTTTTATCAGGTAAAATATATTCAGATAGATCCATGTGATGTTTTGCTGACGGTTAGACAGATTCAGATAGATCCACGTGATGTTGGCTCAGGAAAGGCAGACACTACATTCAGGTGCGATGATTGATGATGATTGATTCTTGAGACTGGTGCAGGCAGTCTAGGGTTTGGCAGCGGGGGTCAGCAGGGGGCAGTGATGAGCTTGCACTTTCTGGTTCACTCAGGGGATTCTTTTCTAATCTGAAGACCAAATAGTGAGATTTAGAGTTTGCTATGACTGCAGTAAATTCATCATCCCATAAGGAGAAAGGAAGCAGAAAGCAATCGGGTGAACAGACAGCAACCTGCCACAGCCTGTGGGCTGGCAGGAGTGTCTCCGGAGAGACAGAGGGTGTTATGGTACTGCTTTAGTTGGTGTAGATTCAGGTGATGCTATCACAGGTATGGTAGCGTGGGAAATTCATAATTTGCTTGTTTCACACCTGTGTCCCCGCTGTGTCAGGAGTGAGGCCCCATAGCAGAAAGGGCTGGGAGTTTGACTGCTGTGCTGTGGGTGAATTTTTCGTGTTGCAGGTTCTTATCTGCTCTATCAAATCCGTAAGCTGGATGTGGCTTGTGGCTCTGACTGCAGCTGGACTACAGTGCGATCAGCAGGACTTTATTCCACAGTCATGTGTGTTTTAACAGTAACTTGCTCATCTGAGTTAATGTGGCATTTGTGGAATACAGGGTAAACAGGAAACAGGATATGTCATCTGTGTGTGTGTGTGTGTGTGTGTGTGTGTGTGTGTGTGTGTTAGTGAGTGAGTGTATGTGACTATGTGTGTGTTACAGACAGCAAGGGTTGTTTGTGAGTGTATGTGTTAGTGCAAGGAGAATGTTTATATGTGCATGTGAAGAACAGTGGAAGGTGTGTGTGTGTGTGTGTGTGTGTGTGTGTGTGAGAGAGAGAGAGAGAGAGAGAGCGTATTAAGACCAGAGAGAGAAGTGTGTGTGCGTGTCAGCAGGGGAAATCCCTCAGGGACAGATATGTGTGTAATGTGAGGACAGTAAAAGTGTGTCTACAGGCGTTTCTGGGGGGGGGGGGGGGGGCAGGGGGCAGGGGGCCGGGAGGGGACAGGGGGGACTCCACAACATGTAACTGCACACAGCATAAACCGAGTCACTCAGTATGCACTGTGGAATGGGATTAGACTTAACTGTGTGTGTGTGTCTGTGTGTGTCTGTGTCTGTGTGTGTGGGTGTGTGTGTGTGGAGTGTGTCCATGTGTGTGTTTCTGTGTGCCAGGCCATGTGGAATGCGTAAGTGATTTATGTTAGTGATTACATTTGATGAGCAGCATTCTGTAGATTACATAACGAAGTTAAAAATGTGCTAATAGCACTTATGACCCCAGTGTGGCGTTGTCATTATTTTTGTCTACTTGTTTACTTAGTATTGAGTATTTTGTGACTTCTGATCACATTCAGTGATGGCTGATTTCTGTTTATGATCATTGATTTCTGTTTATGATAACTGATTTCTGTTGGTTGTTTGCAATTTGTGATAGCCACTACAAACAATAATGAGTTAACTTATTTTGATGGACGATTTCTGTTTATGGTTTTTTTTGTTTCTTTTTGTTTTTGGGAGACATTTGAGCCCAGAATGAAATAAAGTTTCTTTGGGTTTCATAATGTAATGAGGTGTCTGGCCATGAACTCTATGAATTTATGTCTGTCTTCTCACTGAGGTCTCATCTGTGTCTCTGCACTGTGCTAAGCTGCAGTCCCTTATTATATATTTATAGTGCTTCTTGTCGTTATTGCATATCAAAGTAGGTGCTGTAAGCTGCTGTGTCTGAACGTCTCTGTA
>NC_050601.1:450000-503739 GCF_013368585.1 Megalops cyprinoides | reverse complement strand
GCCTTCTCTTTCTGTCTGTGTATGTGTGTGAGACTGTGTGTGCATGTGTGTGTGTGCGCATGTGCGTGTGTGTATGCGAGTGTGTGTGTGTGTATACGTGAGACTGGTTGTGCGCGTGTATATGCATGTGTGACTGTGTGTGTGCGCGTGTGTTTGTATGCGTGTTAGACTGTGCGTGTGTGTGTGTGCATGTGTTCATGCGAATGTGTGTGTGTGTGTGTGTGAGACTGTGTGCATTTGTGTGTGTGTGTGTGCGTATGTGCGTGTGTGTATGCGAGTGTGTGTGTGTGTGTATACGTGAGACTGGTTGTGCGCGTGCGTATGCATGTGTGTGTGTATGTGCACGCGTGTGTGTGTGTGTGAGACTGTGTGTGCATGTGTGTGTGTGTGTGTGCGCATATGCGTGTGTGTATGCAAGTATGTGTGTGTGTGTATACGTGAGACTGGTTGTGCGCGTGCGTATGCATGTGTGTGTGTATGTGCACGCATGTGTGTGCGTGTGTGTTTGTGTTTGTATGCGTGTTAGACTGTGCGTGTGTGTGTGTGCATGTGTTCATGTGAGTGTGTGCGTGTGTGTGTGCATGTGTGTGTGTGTGTGTGCGCATGTGCGTGTGTGTATGCGAGTGTGTGTGTGTGTGTGTGTGTATGTATATGTATGTATGTGAGACTGGTTGTGCGCGTGCGTATGCATGTGTGAGTGTATGTGCACGCGTGTGTGTGTGTGTGAGACTGTGTGTGCATGTGTGTGTGTGTGTGTGCGCATATGCGTGTGTGTATGCAAGTATGTGTGTGTGTGTATACGTGAGACTGGTTGTGCGCGTGCGTATGCATGTGTGTGTGTATGTGCACGCATGTGTGTGCGTGTGTGTGTGTGTGTGTTTGTGTTTGTATGCGTGTTAGACTGTGCGTGTGTGTGTGTGCATGTGTTCATGTGAGTGTGTGTGTGCGCATGTGCGTGTGTGTATGCGAGTGTGTGTGTGTGTGTGTGTGTGTGTGTGTATGTATATGTATGTATGTGAGACTGGTTGTGCGCGTGCGTATGCATGTGTGAGTGTGTGTATGTGCACGGATGTGTGTGTGTGCGCGTGTGTTTGTATGCGTGTTAGACTGTGCGTGTGTGTGTGCGCATGTGTTAATGCGTGTGTGTGTGTGCGCGTGTGTTTGTATGCGTGTTAGACTGTGCGTGTGTGTGTGCGCATGTGTTAATGCGTGTGTGTGTGTGTGTGTGTGTGTGAGTGAGCCTCTGTCTGTGTATGTTTTTGTGTTTTAAAGTGTATTCATTTAAGGAGTAAAATGTAATAAAACGGTAAAAACTGTCAATTTGCGCCATCTGCTGGACAAAATATAAAGCTACAACATTCATATTTGAAAGGGGATTTTCAAGGCGAAATGACTGCAAATTTTTAAACGTTTAAAAATAATTGTGTGTGTGTGTGTGTGTGTGTGTGTGTGTGTGTGTGTGTGCGCGCGTTTTTCCTGTGTGTGTGTCTTTGTGATTGCACAGTTTTTAAAGTGTACCTACTTTAAGTGTAAAACGTGTCTAAAGTGATAAAAACTGTCAATTTGCGCCATCTGCTGGACAAAATATAAAGCTACACCTTTCATATTTGAAAGGGGATTTTCAAGGCAAAATGCCTGCACATTTTTAAACGTTATCAAGTTTCACACTTAAAATCAGTACATTTTGAAACACAACAATACACGCACACTCACACACACACACACTCTCTCACATGAACGTGTTTTAAACATTTAGAAAATTGCAGTCATTTTGCCTTTCAAATCACCTTTAAAATATGAATGGTGTAGCTCCGTATTTTGTCCACCAGATGGCGATGGTACAACTGGCTCAGTCATTTTGCCTTTGAAATCACCATTAAAATATGAATGGTGTAGCTCCGTATTTTGTCCACCAGATGGCGCTGGTACAACTTTTTTTTTTTCCATTAACTTTTACACTTTAAATGAGTACACATTTAAACTTTAAAACGCACAAACAGACGCAGAAGCACACAAACACACACACAATCCCAACAGAATTTTAAATCATTTAAAAAATTGCAGACATTTTGACTTTTAAACCCCCATTAAAATATGAATGGTCTAGCTCCAATAAATGGCGCATATTCATATTTTTTCAGTTTTATCGTGCTGTTTTAATTTAAATGTGTATGTTTGAAGACACACAATCGCCCAGACAGACACACACAAACTCTCAAATAAACGTTTTTAAACGTTTAAAAAAAATTGGAGTCATTTCGCTTTTAAAATCCCCTTTGAAATATGAATGGTGCATCTCCGTATTTTCTCCACCAGATGGCGCTTTTCTACAACTTTTTTTTTTCCATTAACTTCTACACTTTAAATGAGTACACATTAAAATGCAGACACAGACTCATACACACACACACTTATACTTGTATACTCACACTGTTTGTTTGTAAGGGTGCACCCAGTTACTTCCCAATGCATTATTATTTTAATCATTCATATTCTGTATCTTAGTAGTTTTGTATTGTACCTGTCTGATTTGGAATAGGATTTGTTTTGTTTCATCTAATCCATTTCATTTTATTTTAAACCTAAATTGACACAGTCCAATGTCATACATTGATATCTTCATGCCTCATAACATTTCACAATTGACTATTCGGGTAAAATAAATAAAAAATAACACCTAATACTTTAAACACGGGGTCAAGTCTTTTCCTCCTGCGTAGAACCTAGACATGTACCTAGCCATAGTGGGTTGCACAACCAAAGAGGGCTGATGTTACACCTCTCTTTGTCCTGCTCCACTGGCTCCCTGTAGCTGCCCGCATCGTGTTCAAGGCCTTGATGCTTGCGTACAGGACGAGCAAAAAAGCTGCACCTAGCTACCTGGACTCACAACTACAAGCCTACGCTGCGCTTTCACTATCCGGAACTTTCTCCCCCGATGGTGGAATGAACTTCCACACTTCACCCGTTCTGCCGAGTCCCTCTCTGTCTTCAGAAGACACAGCTCTTCCGCTCTCACCCGAGCAGCTGAAAAACTACCACCTGAAAGAATTTCTCATGTCTCGAAATGATGAAAAATGTAATGGAATGCTTTAAGGCACTGGTTATCCCTACCAGCTAGCTGGTACCTTGTCTGGCCAGCCATTGAGAACTGGTCAGGCAGTTCTTTTACTATTGTTGACTCCTTATGGTTTTTTTGCTTTTGTTGTGCTCTGCCTCACCTGTAAGTCACTTTGGATGACAGTGTCTGTCAAATAAATGAAAGTAAATGTAAAAGGATGAGTGCAATAAGGCTGTGGGTTGTGACTGAAATTTGCAGAACAATTTGATTGTATAGCTAACATAATGTATGCAAAATTTCCACCAGTCATGGGGACGGGGATGAGAGGCCAGGGTTGCTGGGCTGAATAAGGCATCTGAGGACACACATGACATGATTCTTTTCCTGTAGGGTATGATCGAGCAGTCAGATTACACCAATGCCACCAGCCATTTTCTGTGTACGACTGCAGAGGTCAAGACTTCAGGGCCCTTCTCTCCCTTTTAGCATAGTCAGTGTACGTGCGTGTGACTGCATTTACCGGGCCCGTGCACCTCGATTCCTCTGCGGTGGTGCTGTTGGCTGGGCGCTCACCACTGAGCGGTTGTTTTTAGAGGCCCACTGTTGGACTGACAGTGCTGGCGTATCCCATAGGAGGAGGGCCCCATGATGGGGGAGGATGAGATGGAGGATGTGGATGAGATGTTGTGGATTCTGACGGACTGGGGCCTATTTGTTAAAAAGTCCACTACCCAGCTGCACAAGGATGTCTACTATCACCAAGAAAAATGCCGGCATCCCTGGCCCCCTCAGGCCGCGGATGAGCTGACAGAGGTGCAGAAAATGCACGCGTGCCAAGTAGTGTGAAGTAGATCTGCTGCTTGAATGACACACAGAGGACTCAAAACGTACCTGTGTTGCTTTTTTGATCAACGATATCGTATTATTGTCCAGGGCTTTACTGCATGATCGGAATGACAGATGAATATATCCGGGGCTATTTTTTTTATTATTCTTATTTCTGTTAAAAAAAAATTGAAATCAGGGGCTATTCATGAAACTTTCGAGGCTGTAGCCTCGGATGCCCAGGCCTAACGACGCCACTGACTGTTAGAATACCTCAGGAATAACTATTCCTAACTATTCCCTGAACTGCAAGTTCTTCTGTCCATATTGTTTGAAAATAAGTCCCTGGGTCAGAACAAAAGATTTTATACTGTAGTGTCCCCCTTCTTATAAGAAGTGTTTAAGGGCTCGATTGGGCGTCTTGCTCGATTGCTCTAGCTTGGACGAGTTTCTGCTGTGTTTGTGGAGTGGTCTCTGTGCTATTACATTCAATAGGATAAAAATAAAAATTGGTGCTATTTACCTAGCTGTTAAATAAGGTAGGTCTGATCTGCTCTTAAAGTTGAATCTTTTGTTGCCATTTGGGGACAGAGAGGGAATTTTCCACTTTTTTTCCTCCGTCGCAGCTAATTCGCCTCTATCCGAGGAGGGGTTTTTTGTGATTTTTCGCCCTCTCAGGAGCAAATCTTTAAATAATTAAGCAGCACACTTTAGCTAGCTATTCGGGTAGTTTAGCTAACTAGCCGGCTCACTTTTTTACCTTTTTCTACTATTTTTCAGCGTCAGATTTTAGGATATTCTGATTCTGGTTGTGTTAGCGCGTCTGCTGAACTGTAAACATAGTTTTATTGTATTTAGGCTAAGTGGCATTTCTTGCGCTTGATTTCTGCCTTTGACTGTTCTGAGCCACCTCGGTGCTTTTAGCACTTTTTAGCTGGTAATTCTGTCTCGGCAGTAAATCCTTATTTAGGGAAAGCGTTTCAGTTAGGGGAAAAAATGTGGCCAAAACTGTGCGAGAGTTGCCGGATGATCGGATTTCTGGAGGGAGACCTCCAGGATGAGTTCATCTGCGACCGTTGCCGACTTGTTGAGCACTTGGAGAACAAGATTCTTGATCTTGAGGCCCAAGTAGCTGGACTCCACAGTAATCCTGAATTGATGTTGTTTGTTTCCCGGCTTCGGCCACTGTGCTGTCTCAGGTTGCAGCTCTGCCCTGAAGCACTGCCCAGGTGCCTGGATTTCAGGGACATCCTGCATTCTGCCACAGACATCCCCAGAATTGATCAGTGTAGCTTTTGTACGTTTGTATTGTGAACCTCTTCTTTATGTACAATGCCCTGGTGAAATCAGCTTTGTGCCTTTAGGGACGGACCATAAGGATGGACCACGTGTGTGTCGCTCTTCCCAGCTTGCACAGGGTAGAGGGCAGCAGATGGAAGACTTGGTGTTGACATTGCAATACGGTGTCTTTCATTCTCTTTTTGTTCTGGAAATTATCATCCATTATAATAGAATATGAAATGTATTATTAACAGGTAATGTTACCAAAAGCACTTTTTCTCAGTGGAGGGTAAACTCCATGTCATATTTGCAATGTGAACTGTAACTGTGCAAGGGTGATCCATCAAACCAACTGTTGCATTTGCAAGAAACTTCCTTTCTCAAATGAGATGCGTCATTTTGTGTTAACTGACAAGGGATGTTAAGCTGTATGCAGGAATATTGGGTCTTCCTCAGTGTCTAATGGTGCTCAGGACTCCATGGGGTGACCTCTGCCTTTCCTTGTTTCATCGTCAGTTGATTTGATAGCAGCCTGCCCCTACGTCGCTCCAATAATATTTAATCAATGCCTGCACTTTAGGCAAGTCAAAAATCCATTTTGATTCAATTCAATTTTTCAAAAATTCCTTATATAACAAAGGTGATGGAATGAGTTGTGGGGGCAGCAGAGGCCTGTTTTGTCCTCAGTTTTGGTGAATAATGCAGTGTTTTTCTAGCTAGCGTGAGGTGAAAGCACTGAATGACCCAGTCCAGCTAAGTTGGTGTTCTTTATCTTTAAATGTGTGTAGACGATAATACTGTAAATGTCTGTCAATTGTACACATTTACTCACTGAAACAATAAACCATCTTACATAAATGATTTGTAAACTAGAAGACTTAAAAGACTTTAGACTTAAAAATCTTTGCTGTATCTGGTCCTTTCTCAATACAGACATTTTGCAGGTATTACAAAATGTTTTTTTTTTCCTCACAAAAATCACGAAAGACATAGTCAAGAGGTTCAGTTGCTGTTCAGACCAAACATCAGAAGGGGTAGGAAATCTGATTTAAGTGACTTTGACCGCGGGACGATTGTTGTTGCCAGACGGGGTGGTATGAGTATGTCAGAAAGTGCTGATCTCCTGGGATTTTCACGAGCAGCAGTCTCTAGAGTGTATATAGAATGGTGCGAAAGACAAAAAGCATCCAGCGAGCAGCAGTTCTGTGGGCGAAAACGCCTTGTTAATGACAGAGGTCAGAGGAGAATGGCCAGACCGGTCCAAGCTGACGGGAAGGCGACAGTAACCCAAATAACCACACGTGACAACAGTGCTATGCAGAAAAGCATGTCTGAACATACAACACGTCGAACATTGAGGTGGATGGGCTACAGCAGCAGAAGGCCCCTCCGGGTACCACTCCTGTCAGCTAAGAACAGGATCACTGGCATCTGTTTTAATGTACTGTAATGTATTACAGCATACTACAAGAATGCTATGATATATTCAAAGATAATACTATACTGTATATGCATCAATATGTTTCTGATTACGGCTGGGGTCTTTGTTTTGTGGTGAATAACAGGAGTTTGGTTCAAATGCATCACTTCACCGGGTGCGGAAACATCTTGCTGGATTTTGTCATTTGTGTATGGTGCCTGAAACTGTGGAATTAGATGCCTTCTCTTTCTGTCTGTGTATGTGTGTGAGACTGTGTGTGCATGTGTGTGTGTGTGCGCATGTGCGTGTGTGTATGCGAGTGTGTGTGTGTGTATACGTGAGACTGGTTGTGCGCGTGTATATGCATGTGTGACTGTGTGTGTGCGCGTGTGTTTGTATGCGTGTTAGACTGTGCGTGTGTGTGTGTGCATGTGTTCATGCGAATGTGTGTGTGTGTGTGTGAGACTGTGTGCATTTGTGTGTGTGTGTGTGCGTATGTGCGTGTGTGTATGCGAGTGTGTGTGTGTGTGTATACGTGAGACTGGTTGTGCGCGTGCGTATGCATGTGTGTGTGTATGTGCACGCGTGTGTGTGTGTGTGAGACTGTGTGTGCATGTGTGTGTGTGTGTGTGCGCATATGCGTGTGTGTATGCAAGTATGTGTGTGTGTGTATACGTGAGACTGGTTGTGCGCGTGCGTATGCATGTGTGTGTGTATGTGCACGCATGTGTGTGCGTGTGTGTTTGTGTTTGTATGCGTGTTAGACTGTGCGTGTGTGTGTGTGCATGTGTTCATGTGAGTGTGTGCGTGTGTGTGTGCATGTGTGTGTGTGTGTGTGCGCATGTGCGTGTGTGTATGCGAGTGTGTGTGTGTGTGTGTGTGTGTATGTATATGTATGTATGTGAGACTGGTTGTGCGCGTGCGTATGCATGTGTGAGTGTATGTGCACGCGTGTGTGTGTGTGTGAGACTGTGTGTGCATGTGTGTGTGTGTGTGTGCGCATATGCGTGTGTGTATGCAAGTATGTGTGTGTGTGTATACGTGAGACTGGTTGTGCGCGTGCGTATGCATGTGTGTGTGTATGTGCACGCATGTGTGTGCGTGTGTGTGTGTGTGTGTTTGTGTTTGTATGCGTGTTAGACTGTGCGTGTGTGTGTGTGCATGTGTTCATGTGAGTGTGTGTGTGCGCATGTGCGTGTGTGTATGCGAGTGTGTGTGTGTGTGTGTGTGTGTGTGTGTATGTATATGTATGTATGTGAGACTGGTTGTGCGCGTGCGTATGCATGTGTGAGTGTGTGTATGTGCACGGATGTGTGTGTGTGCGCGTGTGTTTGTATGCGTGTTAGACTGTGCGTGTGTGTGTGCGCATGTGTTAATGCGTGTGTGTGTGTGCGCGTGTGTTTGTATGCGTGTTAGACTGTGCGTGTGTGTGTGCGCATGTGTTAATGCGTGTGTGTGTGTGTGTGTGTGTGTGAGTGAGCCTCTGTCTGTGTATGTTTTTGTGTTTTAAAGTGTATTCATTTAAGGAGTAAAATGTAATAAAACGGTAAAAACTGTCAATTTGCGCCATCTGCTGGACAAAATATAAAGCTACAACATTCATATTTGAAAGGGGATTTTCAAGGCGAAATGACTGCAAATTTTTAAACGTTTAAAAATAATTGTGTGTGTGTGTGTGTGTGTGCGAGCGTTTTTCCTGTGTGTGTGTGTGTGTGCGCGCGTTTTTCCTGTGTGTGTGTCTTTGTGATTGCACAGTTTTTAAAGTGTACCTACTTTAAGTGTAAAACGTGTCTAAAGTGATAAAAACTGTCAATTTGCGCCATCTGCTGGACAAAATATAAAGCTACACCTTTCATATTTGAAAGGGGATTTTCAAGGCAAAATGCCTGCACATTTTTAAACGTTATCAAGTTTCACACTTAAAATCAGTACATTTTGAAACACAACAATACACGCACACTCACACACACACACACTCTCTCACATGAACGTGTTTTAAACATTTAGAAAATTGCAGTCATTTTGCCTTTCAAATCACCTTTAAAATATGAATGGTGTAGCTCCGTATTTTGTCCACCAGATGGCGATGGTACAACTGGCTCAGTCATTTTGCCTTTGAAATCACCATTAAAATATGAATGGTGTAGCTCCGTATTTTGTCCACCAGATGGCGCTGGTACAACTTTTTTTTTTTCCATTAACTTTTACACTTTAAATGAGTACACATTTAAACTTTAAAACGCACAAACAGACGCAGAAGCACACAAACACACACACAATCCCAACAGAATTTTAAATCATTTAAAAAATTGCAGACATTTTGACTTTTAAACCCCCATTAAAATATGAATGGTCTAGCTCCAATAAATGGCGCATATTCATATTTTTTCAGTTTTATCGTGCTGTTTTAATTTAAATGTGTATGTTTGAAGACACACAATCGCCCAGACAGACACACACAAACTCTCAAATAAACGTTTTTAAACGTTTAAAAAAAATTGGAGTCATTTCGCTTTTAAAATCCCCTTTGAAATATGAATGGTGCATCTCCGTATTTTCTCCACCAGATGGCGCTTTTGTACAACTTTTTTTTTTCCATTAACTTCTACACTTTAAATGAGTACACATTAAAATGCAGACACAGACTCATACACACACACACACTTATACTTGTATACTCACACTGTTTGTTTGTAAGGGTGCACCCAGTTACTTCCCAATGCATTATTATTTTAATCATTCATATTCTGTATCTTAGTAGTTTTGTATTGTACCTGTCTGATTTGGAATAGGATTTGTTTTGTTTCATCTAATCCATTTCATTTTATTTTAAACCTAAATTGACACAGTCCAATGTCATACATTGATATCTTCATGCCTCATAACATTTCACAATTGACTATTCGGGTAAAATAAATAAAAAATAACACCTAATACTTTAAACACGGGGTCAAGTCTTTTCCTCCTGCGTAGAACCTAGACGTGTACCTAGCCATAGTGGGTTGCACAACCAAAGAGGGCTGATGTTACACCTCTCTTTGTGCTGCTCCACTGGCTCCCTGTAGCTGCCCGCATCATGTTCAAGGCCTTGATGCAAGTTATACAATGTACTTTAAGACATTTGTGATAGATAGACAATAGTAATTAACAGCAGAGTGATTATAAGAATGTCTCCTAGGATGTCCGGTTCTTGGAACGCAGTTGGCTTTGATGGGCAGGGCAGTGAGGTAGCAGGACTGGAAATCGGGATGAGACGCTTGGGCTACAGCTCCCGACAGGAGCCCGGAGCAGGGATAGGAAGCAAACAGAAAACAGTGGTTAGTGGATGATAAGAATGGCAGGGATGTAGAACAGAGAGGCAGGAGAGGAGGGGCAGAGAAAAAGGTGTGCAACAAGGATAAAGCCCCGGCAGGCTAATATTATGGCAGCATACCTAGGGGACGGGAGGGAAGGGACCGGCATAGTCATGAGGGCGACCCTAAGACAGTCAACACCAGATCACGGCACAGAGTCCATGAAAGCAATGACCACTTAGTCCACCAGAGACTCTATGATCCACGCCAGCACCAGGCCATGTCCCTCAGCTGAAGGATTCACTATATAGGTATGTTTTGAGCCTAAACTTAAAGGTGGAGAGAGAGTCTGTTCCCCGAATCTCGGAGGGTAAGCTGTTCCACAGGAGAGGGGCTTGATAGGAAAAGGCTCTACCGCCTACAGTAGTTTTGCCCACTCTCGGAATGGTGAGAAGCCCGGCATTTTGGGAGCGAAGGGCTCTCTGCGGAAGATATGGGTGAAGAGGGTCCTTAAGATAGGGGGGGACAAGCCCATTTAAAGCCTTAAATGTGAGTAAGAGTATATTAAAAATGATCCGGTATTTAATAGGTAGCCAATGGAGAGAAGCCAGAACTGGGGTGATGTGCTCAAAGCATTTAGTTTTAGTTAAGATTCGAGCAGCTGCATTTTGCACCAGCTGAAGGGGTTTTAATGAGACGTTTGTACATCCTGACAAGAGGGCAGTACAGTAGTCTAATCTGGATGTTACAAAGGCGTGGATCAGTTTTTCAGCGTCGTTAATTGATGCGATTTTCCTGATTTTAGCAATATTTCTCAGATGGAAGAAGGCAGTCCTAGAGGTGCTAGTTATGTGAGTTTCAAAAGAGAGCTCAGGATCAATAACAACACCAAGGTCTTTGATGGCTGCACTCGGGGCAAGGGAGACACTATCAAGGTCCAGTGTAAAATGAGTGAGTTTGCTCCTGATTGAATTTTGGCCTATGACCAATATTTCGGTTTTGTCTGGGTTAAGGAGGAGAAAGTTTCGGGCCATCCAATTCTGTACTGATCTGTTAGGCAGGCCTCCATGTTTGAAATATACAGAGGGACATCGGGTTTGACTGATATGTATAACTGAGTGTCATCCGCGTAACAGTGGAAATTAATGTCATGTTTACGGATGATATCGCCAAGAGGCAACATGTATAATGAGAGCAGAGGCCCAAGCACAGATCCTTGAGGTATACCATATCTTACTCTGGAACGAGCAACGAGCATTTATCCAGCAGATTATTCTTTCTTGTTTGCCCTTTAACATATTGCTTATATCCCAGCATCGTTATGTCCAGTTTACAAAGAGTCATATCTCCAACAACAATTGCTGGGGCCTCTGGATGTTTCTGCTGCAGCATGTGAACGCGGTCTGCAACAGTAGCTGCTGCTCGCGTCGCTTTGCCACTGGGAGGGGCATACACAATAAAAAGCAGTATGCATCCAAACTCCCTCGGCAAATAGAATGGTCTCAGAGTCAGATACAGGATTTCCACATCTCTGTCACAGATCCTGCCGTTCACAGGGTGCTGGCGGCACCACCGATCATTAATATAGGCACAGATCCCACCACCCCTGCTTTTAAATGAGCCCGCGTCTCTGTCCGCTCTCACCAGGGTGTAACCCTCGATTTCTCAAGCAGAGTCCGGCACTGAAGAGTGTAACCAGCTTTCCGTAAAGCATAATAATGATGCCTCCCGAAAGTCTGAACAGTACCTTATATAGGCTCGGATCTCGTCCAATTTGTTGTTTATTGACGTCAGATTTGTGAGGATGAACGATGGGAGTGGTGGCCTGGTGTATCTCGCTCGCAGGCGTCTCCGGGCTCCTCCTCTCCTTCCCTGTTTCTTTCCCCGGCCTGGTTTCCTCAGCTCCGCGGGGATATGATCCAGAGGACCTGTGTCTGGCCAGGGCCCGAATCGTGGTCCCATGCAGCCCTCTAGGTTGCCAAATACCGTAATTGCAGCAATGTTTCTCTGCTGTATATGATAGTAGTGCGGATGTTTCCGGTACACTGGTCCATGCAGTCCACACAATGTGTCTGTTGTGCTTGCAGCCACAGTCCACATAACAAAACAACAGTGACCCACACGTACTTAAATCTGACTGTGGGAAAAAACATATTTACCCGTGCTTACATCAAACAAACAAACAAACAACCAAACGAAAAGAAAAGGACGCCAACGGAAAAGAAACAGGATGCCGTGGAAGCAGGTCGCAGATTGTGCCGTGCCCGGAAAAATGTGGGCGTGTCATGGCAGCAGTCAATCCATGGGGGCTCCTATAAGACGTAAGATTTCTTATGAAACACAACAGGTCTCCTGATTATACGTTCATTTATACCAAATACTGAACACCACATACATACGCACATACACACACAAAAAAAAACCGATATGGACACATACACACACACATACAAGTACACTTACCTGGCATCCTCTCCATGGTGAATGACTGTAGAGCTCAGTAGGCCAGAGCACAAAAGGGAATAATCCCAAACTGTAAGTTTGTCCCATAACCCAAATCCTAAACCCAACCCTAACCCTAACCCCAACCCTAAACCCAACCCCAACCCTAAAACCTAACCCCAACCCTAACCCCAACCTAAACTTAAAACCTAACCCTAACCCCAACCCTAATCACAAGAAAATGAGAGTATCAGCTAAAACTATACTGGTTCTTCAAAATAGCTAAAACATTTTTTAATTAAATTTTTTTGGAAAGAAATTCATACATAGGCATCGGCTTCACTAAGAACCCTGGTGATCCTTGCGTTGGATGCTGACATGTGGCATAATAATCTTTCCCCCCTAGCGCCCTGCACTCTTATGTTAAAAGCAGCACTTGGCTTCACCCTGCTGTAGGCTGAAGAAACACATTCCAGTCAAACAACAAAGTCACAGAAATAAGTTTTGCTGGTAAAACTTTATTTCTCTTTGACACAGAGAAATGCAAATACATTTTATAAACTGGATATTTTATTTTCTTCAAAATAAGTCAAACAGTCAATGAGCCAATAGTTATGGTTTGTGTACAGATAATACAAATACAAAGATATATAAAGTTAAAAGAAATACAAGAGGTTATAAAACAAATGCTATTCCACACTGTAAATATGAAATGTTCACAGAACAATTGGAAAGATATTTTTTACTTTCATATTTTTTTGCTTTGTACACTTCTTTTGAACCTTTCATGGTATCCATTTCACAATCAGGGAACATGCAGCAGAAAGATCACATTCTAATGCTGGCATGTATTTCTTACACTGCATGGTATTTATCAAAAAACATCCTCAAAAACATTCCTCTGCTTGTCCATCTTCAACTTACCCAAATATCCAATCTGAGATAGCCTCAGCTGATCACACATCAGCCCAACCAAATATTCAACATATCAACCCAACACTGTGCTAATCTCATGCCAACCCAACCAAATACCAAATACTAACCCCAGTACAGTCCAGTAACCCACATTAACTTTTCAGTAATTTTCAGTACTGATTACCTTCAGTACTAAGCAGTGTTATGCTTCTGAAAGGGATTTACCTTCAGTACTCAACAGTGTTATCCTTCTGAAAGGGATTTACCTTCAGTACTGAGCTGTGTTATGCTTCTGAAAGGGATTTACCTTCAGTACTCAACAGTGTTATCCTTCTGAAAGGGATTTACCTTCAGTACTGAGCTGTGTTATGCTTCTGAAAGGGATTTACCTCCATGTAGGGAAATCTTTCATTTCAATTATCTGCTGCACCGGGAGGTTCTGGTTACTCCTGAATTGCTTAATATATTATCTGGAAAAATCCTGAGAAGATAATTTTGATGGTTTCACAACTGCATTTTCTTGCCTTGGTTTTGTTGAGCTGTTTATTTTAAATAAGTACAGTTAGTGATTTTTTCATGTAGTAAGAATGTACCACTAAGAACCCAGTCTCCTTTAAACACATTCAATCTGAAACCTGAGTGTGGCCAGTCTTTTCAAAGCATAATGAATAATGATAATTATTTTGATGGTTTGTCTTGAGGAGACCCACTCACAGAAACATTACACACCTTTTGGGAGATTCTACATATTATAAACATATCAAAGAAAACATAATACATTGAGACCAAATCTAACAATATCCACAATAGCCTATAAAAGGTAGACATCAGTGGGGACCACCATGCTGTAATATCAGTTGCAGCTTCATAAAATATCTCTTCATATTTTCATATCTAAAAAGTCTAGATTTTTAGTGTTCATAATGATTAGGGTGTGAGGATTACTGTCCTTTATGTCTCTAGCTGGGCTGGTTCAGTACAATACTTGCTTTCCAATAAAACAACGCTGTCAAAAAAGCTTTATAATGCATCTCGTACCTTGTGTGTATCGTAAGACAGAAGATCATGTTTCCAGCACTACATAGATGCATTTTACCCATACTCCAAATGATTTTGCTCTTGCATAGAAATATCAGGCGCACAGCCTTGCAGATGATGACTTACATGATATGATAAAACAACTTTACAAGCCCTGTCAGTTCATGAACTTACATGAGATGCTTTTTTTCCACTGACAGATATTGGTCGTCATAAAAGTTTTATTCACCTTTTGTGTTATAAATGAATATAAAAGTGCTATTATTAGTAAAGTTAGTATTTAACATAAAGGTATTTGACTGCAGGCTTTTACAAACATGGGTAGGAATACAAACACAACCAGGATCTCAGTCTCGCTACAGTGAAGTGAAATTTCCTCCCAGAGAACTGACCTCTCCCAGTGAACACAGGCAGTGAAATTTCCTCCCAGAGAACTGACCTCTCCCAGTGAGCACAGGCAGTGAAATTTCCTCCCAGAGAACTGACCTCTCCCAGTGAACACAGGCAGAGCTGAAATCTTTCCATTCTTCCACACCTGAACTCAATCAATCAAATTTTATATGGGTAGCCTAAAAATGCTGAACCCTGATATAATTTTTTTCCCCCGATGTTGTCCTGACATTACCACCTTCTTCAAATTAGATCTGTATTCATGCTTACAGGGTTGAAAGCCCACAGAAGCATCTCCCTAAACATTTTATAAGAAACTTGCACTCTGAGTCATACAGTCTGTTTGTTATACCACACAAGCGTAATCCCAAGCACCAGGATAGTCATTCCCTCGGACACTCACACATATGGAAACCAGCATGCACACACACAGGGACGGAGCAGAGGCACTGGATGCTGGAGTTACTTAGTTTCACCAGCAGAATTACTTGGAGGACTCCTTGCTGCCACCTGGTGTGAAGGGAGAGAATAACCATAGCCTTAGTGCTCCGTGCTGCCTTGTGTTGAACAAATACCGTGAATAAGCTGTATATTGAAACAGTTGTGTGTACAGTGTATAGCACTACAGCTTTAACGCCTATTCTGTTAATATACTCTTATACAGTACCGCTCAAAAGTTTGGACACACCTGATTAAGGAAACATCCATTCAAAGACATTTTGATTTAAAGACTTACACTTACATGCTTGAAATTTGTTCCTTAGACAAATATAAATAGTGAAACTGATGCCTATATATGAATTTCTTTAAAAAAAATTTTTTTTGGCTATTTTATATTTGAAGAATATAAAATGGTAAATAAATGGTAAATGGACTGCATTTATATAGCGCTTTTCTACTCATTTGAATACTCAAAGCACTTTACAGTTATATGCCTCACATCTACCTACCAGTGGCAGAGGCTGCTATACAGGCTTACCAACTGGCCACTGGGAGCTGTTGGGGGTTCAGTGTCTTGCTCAAGGACACTTCGACACTCTGCCAGGATGAGCCAGGGACCTTCCAATACCTAGTCGACTGCTCTATCTCCTGAGCCACTGTCAACATAATTTTGATTATAACATAATTTTTGTTTATAACAGTATTTTGGTCACAGCATAATTCCATTTGTGTCATTTCATTTTAGTTTTTATGCCTTTACTATTATTCTAAAATGTGTTCCAAACTTTTGACTGGTATTGTAGCTCAACATAATGTGACTAACTACCTGATAAATTTTAACCTCTTCAAGCTCTGAGAAAGTTTGGACTCACAGGAGAGGGTGGCTTGGTGAAGCTGAGGTGAGCGTGCAGCAGAACTGCGATATCGTTGTGACAGGCCTCCAGGGCAATGGACAGGGCGGTACTGCCATCCTGGAGCAGGAAGATAGGGGAAAACACAATCAGAGGACAGGGAGAAACTCTGTGTGTGTGGGTCATAGTTAGAGAAAGAGAAACCATGCTGATGTCCATGTTATCTGTGTGTGAGTGAGAGTTCATTAAAGGGGAAAAGGAAACTTCTCTGTTGCTTACATTATATGTGAGAGTGGGTCAGGGTTATTTAGATGGGAAACCTTTCTGTTGCTTACATTATATGTGAGAGTGGGTCAGGGTTATTTAGATGGGAAACTTCTCTGTTGCTTACATTATATGTGAGAGTGGGTCAGGGTTATTTAGATGGGAAACCTCTCTGTTGCTTACATTATATGTGAGAGTGGGTCAGGGTTATTTAGATGGGAAACCTCTCTGTTGCTTACATTATATGTGAGAGTGGGTCAGGGTTATTTAGATGGGAAACCTCTCTGTTGCTTACATTATATGTGAGAGTGGGTCAGGGTTATTTAGATGGGAAACCTCTCTGCTGCTTACGTTGTCTGTGAGAGTGGCATCACAGCCTGGGACTGCCAGTAACTGCCGCACGATGTCCACATGGCCGTGTTCACAGGCACACATGAGCGCCGTGGAACCGTCCTCATCCTGAATGTTGACCTCTGCCCCACAGGACAGCAACGCCCCCACCATGTCTCCCCGCCCATGACTGACAGCCAGCATGAGAGCCGTCTGTCCTGCCTACGAGACAGCAGCCTTAGCGCAATCTCATATTAAGATGCCATTTATCATCCATGAACAAAAAGGCATGAATGTTAATGTCTTTTTTATTAACATTGTAAAAGGTTAAGTAGATACCAAAATCCAACAACAGGTACAAAGCCACAATGTGTGTACATTTATAGTTGGAGAAATGTAGTAATACTCACACCAACACTACATTTTTTATTAAACCAATATCTGCATGTCAACATGACTAAGTATGGTGACTAGTATCCAATGTGTCTATTATCCACTAGTTTATTCAAAGAAAATCTATCTTTTTGCTGAATGAAGAAAAATAATACTCATTTTGTCAGTTTAGAAGGAAGGACGATTTTAATTCAACATAGATCTTGCACATTTTTTGAAATATTTCACCAGGTGAAATTTATAAAAGAGCAGTAGTCTTTCCTTGTGTGTGGCAGGTTGTACTGTGTATGTGTCTTTGCAAAACAATGGTGTGCGGTGCCAGCAGAGGGCGCACCTGGCTGGCCTTGGCATTGACATCTCCTGTGTGCAGCAGCTGTAGCACAGTATGCAGATCAGTGTCCGAATGGAATGCAGCCAGTGCAGTCAGCATGATGGCTGTGTATCCAGCTTTGTTCTGCTTATTTGCATTACAGTGACCTGTACAGACAGATAACAGATAACACCAGTAGCATGTACGTGCACACACACACATACTCTCAAACTCCCTCTCTCTCTCACACACATGCACGCAGAAACACAATCACACACTAACCTGTGTCCAGCAGTAGTCTGACCACAGGGAAGTTGGAGTGAGACACTGTGTAATGCAGGGCTGTGTTTCCGTTGCCATCGGCCATGTTGATCACGAACTCCAGCAGCTGAGCGGAGATGGTGGCAAAGGCATCCATGTAGGCCCTGACCACGCCCACGTTGGCTGCCTTATGACTGGATACACGCAGCCACTCCTGCAACACCAAGGTGTAGGCTGACCTCTGTGGAGAGAGGGAGAGAGGAATTAGGGGGAGGAAAGGAGAGAGGGATGAGGGGAGGGAGGGAAGGAGAATATTTTAATAGCCTCGAATATTTTAAGCTAGCCCCGAATATTTTTGCCCTGAAAAAGGAGGTGTTTATAGCAAAACAGACAGACTGTGTAACAGAGAAAAACTTGACTTGCAGCATCAGAAGGTGTGATAATATTTATTTATTATAAAGATAGATATAACCTCCCCAACCTACCGATGCGGATCTCACTTCAAAAAAAAACAAAGACAAGCCCCAGGCAAACTTGACTTAGCCCCTGAGCTTTTCAATAGCTAGAAACGCCTCTGATACACTGTGATATAACTGCAATGCTGTAAACCTGTGCTCAGATTTAAACTGAAATTAAACTGAGAGAGATTTTTCATGTTGCTCGCAGTTTGGCCCTGCCTTGGTTTTCTCTGAAGCTCTGAAGTCTCACTACATGTAGCAGCATCTAGTGCCTCTTTTTGCTCCAAAATAAAGAAGTGCTCTCTCCAACAACATGATGGATTGCAGCGATAGTTGTATATCTTTAACTCACAAAATGTTGAATCAAAAATGTAATGTAAACCATATGAATAGTTACTTCTTATTCTGTTTAATTTCTCATATTTAGTTGTTTGGCTCAGCTTCTAGCTCAATTGCTGAGTTATTTTATTTTTTGCAGCCAAGCTTAAATGCAAAAGCACAGGTTAACAGGGCAGGCCATCTGCCCGCTGTATTACAGAAACCACATTCCTCCCTCGGCTGAAACCGCTAAATGGCTGACAGCAGATATCAAAGTTATTTTATACAAGGCTTTTAGAAATTTATGAGAAATATCTAAGTAATTCATACAATTAATTAATACAATTTATACAAGTAATTAATACAAAATAATTCAGGTTGTAGGATTTACTGTGAACGCGCTGTAATAGTGGGTAGCAATGTGACGTAATGGTCTCACTGTGTAAAAGGATATGTGGAATGTAAGCTAGAAAAGTGCTATGAATTACAGTTTAGAAAATGGTTAAAAAGGTAGCAGCAGTCAGCTGAAACACAGAGCATACCGCCTCCTGCTGGGCGAAGGCATTAGATTCATTCAGAGCTTTCTGCAAGGCCAGGAGAGCTGCCATCAGACTGTCACTCAACTCCAGCCTGGAGGTTTGGGAGGAAGAGCCTCTGTAATGTTACTGAAATACACACTTGAGAACTGGCACTGTAACTGACCAACAGGGAAATGCATATTGTAACACAAAAAGTGCACTTTTAAAAGAGTCATATTGTACAAAACATTTACTTAACAGATGCTCTTATCTAGAGTTACATAGCTTACAGTTTCATACGTCTGTCTACACATCCATTTATACAGCTGGGTATTCGGTTCAGTTTAGGTACCCCATCCATAAATAACACTGCAAAACCCCCACATTATTGTTTTCAATAATAATAATAATAACAATAATGCTGAACTTGAAATCACACACTACATATGTTACTTCATATCCTGTACCTGCTTTCCTGGGTGACAGATTGGGTGGAACTGGAGTTTACACCTGGCTGTCCCTGGGTTTTCCGCAGGGCAGCAGGGGCCGAGCTTGCTGGCTGGGCAGTGCCTTGTTTAGGGGAAGGCTCATCCGCTGATTGAATAGAAGCTTCTTGGAAGGGGGAGTCTGGTGATGGAGACTCGATTATACATGAATGGTCCATCACTGGTGATTCGCTGGTGCACTGGTGAGGTGCAGGGTCTGTGTATTGTGATTGGGTCATACTCTCCTGGGATTCTTGGGCTGGGGTTTGTGATTTAGTGGAAATCTGTGGCATTGGTAAGTCTATAATTGGTGATTGGGTGATATCCTGCTGGGTTTCCCGTTCTGTGGATGGTGATTGGGTGATATCCTGCTGGGTTGCCTGTTCTGTGGATGGTGATTGGGTGATATCCTGCTGGGTTGCCTGTTCTGTGGATGGTGATTGGGTGATATCCTGCTGGGTTGCCTGTTCTGTGGATGGTGATTGGGTGATATCCTGCTGGGTTTCCCGTTCTGTGGATGGTGATTGGGTGATATCCTGCTGGGTTGCCTGTTGTGTGGATGGTGATTGTGTGATAACCTGCTGGGTTGCCTGTTCTGTGGATGGTGATTGTGTGATATCCTGCTGGGTTGCCTGTTCTGTGGATGGTGATTGGGTGATATCCTGCTGGGTTGCCTGTTGTGTGGATGGTGATTGTGTGATAACCTGCTGGGTTGCCTGTTGTGTGGATGGTGATTGTGTGATAACCTGCTGGGTTGCCTGTTCTGTGGATGGTGATTGGGTGATAACCGGCGGGGTTGCCTGTTCTGTGGATGGTGATTGGGTGATATCCTGCTGGGTTGCCTGTTCTGTGGATGGTGATTGGCTGATAACCTGCTGGGTTGCCTGTGCTGTGGATAGTGATTGGCTGATATCCTGCTGGGTTTCCTGTTCTGTGGATGGTGATTGGCTGATAACCTGCTGGGTTGCCTGTTCTGTGGAGGGTGATTGGGTGATACCCTGCTGAGACTCAGTGGAACTCCCTGTATGAGAAACAGTGGATCTATCCTTTGAATGCTGAAGTGGACATTCAGGGAGTCTCTGGGTGACCTCATGATATTCACTGACATCACTGTCCTCACTGCTGCTCTCCTCTGAAGATGTAGACTCATACCTGAGGTACAAAATACAGTGGAAAACACAACCTGCAATAAAACACACCGGTAAAATGCACCGTGACACAGTGAAACACACACTCTAAAGCCGTTTTCACATATGAACAGAGTTTCCCTTTCACAAATGTAGCACACAACAGGAGATTGCCCGTGTCAGATGTGTTCTCACCAACTGGAAATACTCTGTTTGGTTTAGGTGAGGGGCAGCGCCTGGGTAGAGCGTGCAGGAGGCAGGACATGATGTAAAAAGTACGCTGCAGAAATCGCAGTGGCTGTATTTGAAACCGCCTGCTGTATACCGTGTACTGCGTACTACACAAGTATATATTGTATACTGCATGCTGTTTTTCAGTGTAGTACCCAGTATGTGACCATTAATCATTACATTTTTAGTATGTTACATTGTCGCGTCAAATCATTGCGAGTTTAGAAACGTCCAGATTTCTTTGTTGTATTTTCCAGTTAGACGCCACTTGCATTCACACGAGTGAGTATTGACGAGTTCACGAAAAGTATTTACGAGTTGAAGTATTTTCAGGTTTTTTTTTTTTCCAATGTGTTACCTTTCAGTGGTACAGGCACATAATGTGGCACGGAGGAGGAGAAGGCGAACATAGCTATTATACTTTTGGGTAGCCTCTTAAAAAAAAACCACACATAGCCATCCAAATGGTGCTACCAGTACACATAATTTATTATTAATTATACATTTATTATAACAGGAAGGTAAGTTTTTGTTGTTTGCTATGTAATGTTAAGTCACCAGTTCACCTATCTCACTGTACCTACCACTATTACTTAGCTACAGCTAACCAGATAATAAACTACTAACCATGTTATTAATCATCGTAAGAGACAAGTTTTGGCAGTATAACTATAGCTAACTATCTTTTTAACGATCGTTGGACTCAAAATAACATTTATTTGGACATATCCGCAATATCAACGAAAGAGTGGAAAGCAATGTACAGGCGAGCAGAAAAGAGTGCGAAGCAGATGTTTGTATTCTTCCGGTTTCGCGCCAGGCGCATAGAAACATCATCAACATGCCCACTCACTCACTGTGAATTCTCTGGACAATGACCTGTTCTATTCACACATGGACTCAATCGGACATTACTCTGACTTTGTACTAGGGAGCTGGCAGGGCAAAGTCTGTTTAATGTCTGGTCCAACTGATTCGGACTTTTGCGTTCTCAACTACAGCTCCTCCGTGCAATGTCTAGATAAGTTCAGGGTTGCAGTGCATGTCTGAAAGGGGCTTAAGATAACACAGTGCATTGTACTCTCACCCCCCATTGACCCCAATAAACTGCAGGTTTTTCTTAGCTGAAGGAGAGGGAGCCTGCCCCTCTGCTCTTCTCTTCATGATGGATCGCAGTGGACGCCTTCTTGAGGCTGCAAGACACAGTAACAGGAGAGAAAAGCAGAAAAGCAGAGTGCATCTTTCTACCAAGACAAGGGTTCCCCTAAGCAGAGTGCATCTTTTTACCAAGACAAGGGTTCCCCTAATCTGCACATATACAGTTATGGGTTATGGTTATAGACTGTCAAAAGCTACAGACTGTTATCACAGAGTGTTGTGGTTATATATGGCCAAAGTTTTGTGTAATTTGTTCGGTTCATGCTGGGAATAGTGAAATGTCATCAAAAGGATTTCTCTCCCACTGAATATCACCCACCTGGCTTTGATGTGTCCTCTGATTGTATTGCCTCCACGGCTGTCTGCAAGGGGGCATCCTGATGCTCCTTTAATCTCTGATCACAGACTGTCTCCATAGCAATGCCAGGATTGGAGACAGGCATTGAAGTGGACACATCGCTCTTCTGAAGGACCTCTCGAAGTTGCTTAAAACAGACTGCTAGAGGCAGAAAGAAAGGCGAGAGCCACTGTGACACAGAGAACAGTTAATGGAGACAACACCACAGTTCACACACCATTACACATACAGCATGTAATGGTATATTACAGTCACTCAAAAAACAGTGCTTAATGGTGGATACTAACTTCATTCTCAGAGAAAAACATGTACACACACACACACACACACACACACACACAAGACAGGTGTAATCATTTTACCTTCAGTCTGCAGGGTTTCTTCATACCCTCTGCACTCCAGGGAGGTTTGGGGACAGACTGGGAAGGTAGTCTCTGTGATGGGGCCTGTGTCTATGGGTGGGGCTGGGGCAGCCTCTATGGGCAGGGAGGGGACAGCGTGTATAGGAAGGGCAGGGCTACTCTCTGTGGGTGGGGTGGGGTCAATATCTCTGGGCAGGCCAGTATCTATGGGCAGGACGGGGTCAATATCTCTGGGCAGGCCAGTATCTATAGGCAGGACGGGGCCAGTCTCTATGGGCAGAGTTAGGCCAGTATCTATGGGCAGGACAGGGCCAGTCTCTATGGACAGAGTCAGGCCAGTATCTATGTGCGGGACGGGGCCAGTCTCTATGGGCGGAGTCAGGCCAGTCTCTATGGGCAGGGTGGGATCAGTCTCTATGGGTGGGGTCTGGCCAATTTCTATGGACAAGTCAGGGCCAGTTTTTGTGGGCGGGGCTTGGGCTGTGTCTGTGGGCGGGGTTTGGGCAGTGTCTGTGGGGTAGGCTTGGGTAGTGACTGTGGGCAGGGCTTGGACAGTGACTGTGGGCAGGGCTTGGGCAGTGACTGTGGGCGGGGCTTGGCCAGTGACTGTGGGCGGGGCTTGGGTAGTGACTGTGGGTGGGGCTTGGGCAGTGACTGTGGGCGGGGCTTGGCCAGTGACTGTGGGCGGGGCTTGGCCAGTGACTGTGGGCCGGGCTTGGGCAGTGACTGTGGGCAGGGCTTGGACAGTGACTGTGGGCAGGGCTTGGACAGTGTCTGTGGGCAGGGCTTGGGCAGTGACTGTGGGCAGGGCTTGGGCAATGTCTGTGGGCAGGGTTTGGGCAGTGGCTGTGGGCGGGGCTTGGGCAGTGACTGTGGGCAGGGCTTGGGCAGTGTCTGTGGGCAGGGTTTGGGCAGTGTCACCGTGTGCCCGTAATCGAAAGCTGCATCTCTCTGCCCTCAGCAGAGTGGGGTGCTCCAGAGTATAAACCTGGATTCCCACAGTCCTCTGCTTCCACTGCTGGGGCTGCTGGGTAAAGCTGAGCACTGTCCGCAGCCCTGACACTGTGGCTGGGTCCTGCAGGCCCATGCTGGTAGCTCTGACAGCACAGTGTGCTCGTGGGGACCGCCTGTCTCTCTCACTCTGTGCTGCCCACAGTTCTTGCAGGATTCTCTTCAGCTGCATCTCCAGCTGCCCCACCTGGCTCCTCAGTACCTCCGTCTCTGGCACCAGCCCCAGGTCCTGCTCCTGAACCCCAACCCCCACTTGCTGGCACCCCCGCTCCAGCTCTGGCCCCACTCCGATAGAGCGTACCTCCTTCCTGCTGCTCTGAGCTGCTGCCCCCACGATCACCGTGTCCTCAATCTCACAGCCCAAAGCTTGCCTGTAACCCTCAGAGGTGGTGGGAGATAGAGCCTCCTCCTCTGGGATGTGGATGTAGAGCTCCCCCTGGTGGCGGCTCTTCCCAAACCCCAGAGTGTGGCCCAGGAACTTCTGGCTCTTAAGCTGGACACTCAGCTGCCGCTTCTCCTCCTGCAACACTGAGATCTTCACCTGCAGCAGGGGGATGGTCTTCACCTGCTCCTCCAGCTCCCGGATCTTCCGCAGAGCCTGAGCCATCTGCTCGCGCACGTGTTGCAGGTGTGCAGGTGTAGGTGAGACAGGTGTGGACAGGCCCGAGCTCAGGGGGGTGTGATGAGCTGCGCCCTGAGCACGGCCGGTGCTGTAGGCGCCGGACAGGGAACTGGTGGATCCTGCCACACTGCTGCGTGTGCTGCCCAGGTTGGCGAATCTGCGGCCCTCCTTCTCCTCCTCCAGCCTCTTCCGCGCGTCCAGCAGTGTCTTCTCCACATGCGCAGAGCCGAGCCTGAAGGCCCCGCCCGCAGCGGGCCGGGAGCCCAAGTAGCCCGGGGCGCAGTAGGAGAAGGATGAGTGGCGGCTGTCCATGCTGGCGTTGGAGCACAGCGACTCGGTGGATGTCCACCAGGAGCCGGCGTAGCCGTAGCCTCGCGGCAGCGAGCCGTAGCGCGGCCGCCGCTGGATCGGCACCTTCTTGATGGTATTGCCTTTCTCAATGTCATTGACATACTTGAGGAAGTCCAGGTCCAGGCGATAGCCGTAAGGGGTCTCTACAGAGTATGGTAGCTCCTCCTTTCCCAGGAGGGAGTGGGGGAGGGGGGTGGTGGACTTCCCTGTGGGAAGAGGTGAGAGTTTCGGCAGAAACTCATGATACAGTGTGTTACAGAGATATTCAAAGAAGAGGGGTATAGATACACAATAACCCAAAGGCTATTAACTGGACTGCCTGTTAGAAGCTGCATTCTCACAGGGTCCTGAGAGGCTCAATCAGTGAGATGTTTACTTTGAACACAACATAAGCCCTGCAGCCCAGGTTCCAAAACATCTGTGTCATCCATTACCAATAACCAGGATGGCAAAGCAGCAGAACAAACTGCTTTCATAGCACAGGGGATGGGAATGTATAGGTCCACCAGGGCTCCCTTACATGTTTCTTCTGTCTTCAGTCAGGCATTTGCAAGTTGCTGGGATGCTGGGTGGAGCAGCACCTATCCCCCAATGAGCACCCAGCTTACTGTAGTGAACCGGGGACCGGGAGTGCGTGGATGTGTCACAGTGAGATAAGCAAAATGCACATTTGGCAATAACAAGCCCAGCCTTGCATGAAAGCGTAAAAATGTGCAAGTTCACTTGCCATCTGACTACCCTTTCAGTAGTGGCTGATAAAGGGCTTTGAATAGTTTACAGGAAAAACTAAATGTAACACAGCAGAGTCCAGATTATGAGGCTTTACCTGGGAAGCTGGAGTCCATATGGATCACCTGAGCCATGTTACCGCTGTGGAATCTCTAACACCCTCACCTCACAGTCTCACCTGGAGGAAAGACATATCATTGGTTACATTTTAAGTTATTCACTTAAGTCCACATTAAAAACCACTGCATATTCATTAGAGAACTGGATCCATAATTCTAAAGTGCGAATTTGAACCCAGAGTTGACACTGATACATAAATTGATAATTCATATGCTCTTGCCCAGTGACGAAGAAATGATGAAGGATGATTCCTGGAGTGATGTTTTACACTAATTGTCAAATCAAGTACGTTGGATGTCTCCATAGAAATATACAGTATGTGTCCTCAAACATGTTTTAATGTTTTAATGGCAATTTTACAGGTAACACCTCTGTTTCTTTCTATTGATTTCTGTGTTCCTTTAATTTATGTCTGTATTTGTTTGTGTCTTTATCTGTGTTGCTGTACTTTACTGAATGTTTCTCTGTTTTGTGTGTCTCAAACAGAAGAGAAGTCACAGGGAATGTCTGTATGCATGACTGTGTGGACCTGTGAGGTCCTGTAACTGTGAGGTTCTGTATGCATGACTGTGTGGACCTGTGAGGTCCTGTAACTGTGAGGTTCTGTATGCTGTCTTTCACAGACAACAGGAGCCAGAGGGACAGTCTGTGTATTCCAGCAGCTCAAGGCTGTGAGTCACATCCTTATTTGGAATCATTTGTGAAACATACAGGTTCTATATATAAGCAGAGAGGAAAGCTCTCTCGTTCTCTCTCCCTTCCTCCTCCCTCTCTCTATTTGCCTCTTTCTGTCTGTCTCCCTCTCTTCCTCCATCTCTCTCACTATCTCTCCCTCTGTCTTTCGCTATTCTGCCTTCTCTATTTCCATCTCTCTCAGACGACAATCAGGTCATTTGGGCCAAATAAAGAAACTCCCAAAAACACACACTTGCATAGAAATGTATTCAGTAACTATTTTATCAAACATTTCAAATGCTACAATAACTGTACAGCACAGTTAAACACAGCACAACACAGTTTAACAGGGATTAGCACTGCTTGACACAGTAGAGCACAATTAACAGATGTTACTACAGCAGAAACCCTCCAACACAGTACAAATCCTTAAGTTTTTCAACCAGAATAGATGCTGTACATTACATACCAGTGTGTTTGAAAGTTTTTGAAATTTATACAAAATCGATTATTCTTCTGCTTCCACTCAAAAATGGCTGTTTCACACTGAGTTATCTGTGTGCATGTGGAAAACCAGCTTTCATACACCTGCAAAGCAAGCTCACAGTGGTTTCACCCTGAAAATGCTTCAAAAACAGTCGTGCACACAGATGCATATGCTGACAAACAGGCATTTTAACCAACTTCTTAAAACTGGGTGCAAAGGACGAAACAGCCTAATGGCACTACAGCACTGAATGGCATTGGGCTTTTGATGGGAACTTGATGGGAGAATATGATTTTTACTTGAAAGCCCCTCTTTTGTGGAACAATCTACCCACCAAGGTTCGGAGAGCAGACTCTCTCTCCGCCTTTAAGTCTAGGCTAAAAACGTATCTTGTCTCACCATGATAACCTCTGCTTTCTGCAGGAGAGCTGATGCAGATGCACAATCGGAGTCACTCAGTGCTACAGTGGAGCGGGCATGCATTGCAGGACTGGCACTGGCACATCAGACAAACTCAGCTGATGAATAGCAAGGTGCCTGAGAACAGCCAGAGGAAAGAGTCCTACAGACACACTGTGACGGAGTGCCGTCACTACGGAGTATGCGCTCTGACTGCCATACCAACGAGCCTGGCTCTTTGGCGTCGCGGTCAAAGTCGCATGTTTGGTATCCCGTAGACCTGGGTTCAAGGCTGGGCGGGGCGACTGCTCTTGCCCTTCGCTACAAATGGTGTCAGAGTGGGATGGCTTGCCACGAGGCCATCGGAGGCGTGCCCGGTGTGTGAGCCATATGAGGGACCTCCAGGTTCAGTTAACCCCGGTGTGTGAGGGACCCCAGAGATGGGTGAAGCACTGGTGAGTGGGGCACCCTGGGGTGGGAGAAGTACAGCAAGAGAATGTATGAGGGACGCCATGGTGCGTGAAGCGCATGGGTGTGCTCCCCAAAGGGGAGGGCAGTGTGACAGAGTGCCGTCACTATGGTTGAGTATGTGCTCTGACTGCCATACCAACGAGCCTGGCTCTTTGGCAAGTCGCATGTTTGGTACCCCGTAGACCCGGGTTCAAGGCCGGGTGGGGTGACTGCTCTCGCCCTTCGCTACATACCCCCAGCCCCCGCACCATGAATGAATTTATACTGGGGGTTGAGAATAATTTCTTTGACTTTGCGCCAATTCTTATTCACAGTTCCACAGGTATTGCTACTGATTTTTACATCACAGACACACTCCAACTATACTCACAGATACAGCCCAACTACACTCACTGACACACCCCAACTACACTCACTGACACACCCCAACCATACTCACGGACACACTTACACTTCAACCACACTCACAGATACACCTCAATCACACTCACAGACACACTCCAACCATACTCACAGAGACACCCTAACCATAGTCACAGACACACTCCAACACACAATCATGCACAATTACGCACAAATAGAATAAACACATACAAACGGAATAAATGTCACATACAAGTATCAAGCATGTAACAACACTCATCCACAACTGTTACACACAGACTGTTGAAGAGCAATGAAACAAAGCTGAGTGCAGTCTGCCCCTTGATCTGCCCAATGCCTCTCAGGCAGACAAGCGTCTGTAACCAAACGCATTTTATTTATTTTGAGGACACATTCAGAAGGTGTACAGAATTTAGGGTTAAGGTTAGGAATTAGAATTTTTTATCTATAATGAAAATGACTGAGACAGTAAAATAGATGGGGTCACTGTCTCAACCTCCACCAAGCTTTAGTGATCGCATGGCCTGTTCTGATTGGCTAGTCAGGTTTTGCTGTGGCCACTGAGTATGCCTGAAATTAACATGTACTGTAGATTTCTTTAGGATCTCCCTATCTCCCTCTCTCCTCCTCCCTCTCTCCTCCTCCTCTCTCCCTCTCCCTGCCCTCTCCCCTAGCACACACAGCTGATCTTATGACATTACTTAGTCTGAGAGCTGCCGGTTTCTGTGCTCCCTTGTTTGGGTAAAAGTAGGGCGCTTGGAAACATTGACAAAATTCACTTGGTATTTTACAAGCCATGGCCATTGACTCAGTGAAAAACACATGCACATACACACAGGAAAGCTCTTTCACAGTGTGTGAGTCAGTGTGTTTGAGAGTGTGTGTTTCTGTGAGTGAGAAGTATATGTTTACATGTGTGTGCACATTTATGTGCACAGTTATGTGTGCATGTTGTGAGTGTGTGTGTGACCATGTGGGTGTATGACTGTGTGTTCATGTGTATGTGTATGCGTGTGTATGTGTGTGAGTGTGCGTGACTGTGTGCATGTGACTGTGTGCATGTGTGAGTGTGTGACGGCGTGCGTGCGTGTGTGAGTGCATGTGATTGTATGCATGTGTGACTGTGCGTGTGTGTGTGTGTGTGTGTCTGAGTGCGCGTGTGTGACTGTGTGTGCGTGCGTGTGTGACTGTGTGTGTGTGTGTGTGTGTGTGTGTGTGTGAGTGTGTGTGTGAGTGCGCATGACTGTGTGTGTGTGTGTGTGTGAGTGCGCATGACTGTGTGTGTGTGTGTGTGTGAGTGCGCATGACTGTGTGTGGTTGAGGGTTGTCAGGGAGACATTTGATGAGATATAATTAGAGTAAACTGCTCAGCGTGACAAACATCCCGCCCCTCAGCAATGACACCGTTCACAACTCACTTCCCTCGGCCTGGCATCCCCCATTCCCATCTCATCTCTCTCTCTCGCTGTCTCTCCCCCCCCCTCTCTCTGTCTCTGCCTCTGTCTCTGTCTCTGTCTCTCTCCCCCTCTCTCTCTCTCTTCCTCTCTCTCTCTCTCTTCCTCTCTCTCTCTCTCTCTCAGTCTCTCTAGCCCCAGTAAACAGTCTCTCTGTTCTTTTGTAACTTGGGCTCCTTTCCCTCTCTGTATTATGATGTTGCCCTCTCATCCCTCCTTCCTGATCTCTGCATTTTAAGAGTGTTTCACCACACACATGCACACACACGCACGCACGCACACACACACGCACACGCACACGCCCCCCCCCCCCCCCCCCCCCCCACACACACACACACACATTCCAATCCGGAGGGTGTGACCATCTGCCCCCCCAGACACTTCCCCCCACACCTCCCCCCACCCTCACAACATCAGCACTACTAAATTCCTCAGGCAAACATCTGACACGTGGGAGATGAATTGTGTTTCTTCTGCATGTATCCTGATAAGCAGACTGTACAGCAGCAACACAGCATTACAACTCTGCTGCTATGCTACACTGTAACTTCAATTCTGCACTACTATACATCAGTACAACTGCAACAGTATGCTGTTACAATACTGTTACTCTCCCATACCACTTCACAATGGGTACACTACTTTACCAAAATCACATAACTGCAATATTACATCAAAACACTGCTACACAGCTGTTCAATCATAACACTACACAACCAGTACACTACAACAACACACCACTGCTCAAACCCATTACTGAACAGTTCTCAGTTCTTCTAATTTTATTCTTTACATGCTATATCATGTTCAGCTTTTCTTCGGCTTCTGATTCCTGGTTTTAAAATAATTTGCAAATCAAGAGTTTCTTTGCTAAATTTGAAATTATGCAGGAGCTGTCAAACTGATTAAATAAAGCACCTCATGGCTACAATTGCAACACAGGCTGGAAAGACAGGAAAATGTCACTTATTGGTGGTGTACTACCTGCTTAAGGAGCTCAGGTGAGACAAATATTAGCCAATAGCAATGAGTAGCTGAACCTTTGCATGACAGCAACATGAAGGCCTATTATAAGGGGAAGAGACAGAAGCCACAGATAACTGAAGGAAATTATGAATCACATCAGATCCTTATCTGGTGGTGTCCCCTCACACAATTATCAAGCTCTACTTCAGAAAAAGGTTCATGTGAGAAAGCAGAGAGTGCAGAAGGAAAGTGTGAATGAGAGGAAGAAGGGAAAGTTTGGAGAGGATCTCCTGGGGACACTTTGCTTTTGATCTGCTTAAAATACAGAAAGTAAATATCAAGAGAACAAAAAATCAGATGTTCCAAAAACAATCCAGTAGTTAGTCCTGATGCTCACAATATTAACTGTTAATATACCTGTGAGTACCCATGAACACCAGGCAGCCCTGGCACAGCACTACCAAGCACTATCAGACCCCACAAAGGGCGCAACTGTGGCAGACCAACTGATCACAGCGAAAATGCAAAACAAAGAAGCACATTGACACAGCAGAACCTCAGAGAGCACAGCTGAGTCCACAGGCAGGAGGCAGCCCTGAGAGAACAGGCTGCGCTCACACTGTCAGCTACAGGAGACAAAGCTGCACCTCTTCTGATCTGTAAAACAGTGCTGGCGTGGATCATAGAGTCTCTGGTGGGCTAAGTGGTCATTGCTGTCACTTTATCATGGACTCTGTGCCGTGATCTGGTGCTGACCGTCTTAAGGTCGCCCTCATGACTATGCCGGTCCCTTGCCTCCCGTCCCCTAGGTATGCTGCCATAATGTTAGTCTGCCGGGGCTTTTCCTTGTTGCACACCTTTTTCTCTGCCCCTCCTGTCCTGCCTCTCTGTTCTACATCCCTGCCGTTCTTATCATCCACTAACCACTGTTTTCTGTTTGCTTCCTATTCCCTGCTCCGGGCTCCTGTCGGGAGCTGCAGCCCAAGCGTCTCATCCCGATTTCAAGTCCTGCTACCTCACTGCCCTGCCCATCAAAGCCAACTGCGTTCCAAGAACCGGACATCCTAGGAGACATTCTTATAATCACTCTGCTGTTAACTACTATTGTCGATCAATCGTAAATGTCTTAAAGTACATTGTATAACTTGTCTTTAACTGTATCTGCCCAGTGCCGGCCAGAAGCAGATGGGCTCCCCCTCTGAGCCCGGTTCTGCTCAAGGTTTCTTCCTGATAGGGAGTTTTTCCTTGCCACTGTTGCCTTAGGCTTGCTCTCAGGGGGTCTCAGGCCTGGGAACAATATAAAGCTGCTTTGTGATAACTTGTGTTGTAAAAAAGACTATACAAATAAAAATGAATTGAATTGAATTGAATTGAAACCTAACCATAAGCAGTGCTGAACTTTTATTAATGACTGATA
This sequence comes from Megalops cyprinoides, assembly GCF_013368585.1. NCBI lineage: Eukaryota > Metazoa > Chordata > Actinopteri > Elopiformes > Megalopidae > Megalops > Megalops cyprinoides. The sequence continues at coordinate 472,123 of NC_050601.1, read as the reverse complement.
GCTTTCAGTCAGAAAAATATAACAGCAACAACAACAACAATAATAATAAATTCAAACACTATAAATCATGTTTATTACCATTTATATCACTTATTGAAATTAGCAATATTTTGACAAAGAAAAAACAATTTCATCATATTCAATAAATGAATAGTCATTAACAAAGTCATTACAGATACCTTAAAATCAAAGAGCTGACCAAGCTTCATAAAAACAACAGAAAATTCTATATGGATCCAGTTGGAAACACTATGCTCTTTTCAGAAAATTAAAAAAAATGTGAATTTGGGAGCAACAGAACCTGACAGCATCTCATATTATATGCTAAAGCACAGGAAAAAATGCTTATAGCCCTGACAGCAGGGTGTTCTTCTGCAAAAATAACTGCAGCTGAGTCAGCAGCCACCTGCAGCATTACATATTACTGACACATTATTTACACATTAAAAGATCTGTAAATATTTCATATCAGTAAACTATATTTAACTCGCATACGTAGAGGGTGATGTAACAAACAGACGCGGCAGTAAAGCAGAGGAGTGTCTGACACAGGGGAGCAGAGCGAGGCAGGACTGAGACTGCACAGGGGAGCAGAGCGAGGCAGGACTGAGACTGCACAGGGGAGCAGAGCGAGGCAGGACTGAGACTGCACAGGGGAGCAGAGCGAGGCAGGACTGAGACTGCACAGGGGAGCAGAGCGAGGCAGGACTGAGACTGCACAGGGGAGCAGAGCGAGGAAGGACTGAGACTGCACAGGGGAGCAGAGCGAGGCAGGACTGAGACTGCACAGGGGAGCAGAGCGAGGCAGGACTGAGACTGCACAGGGGAGCAGAGCGAGGCAGGACTGAGACTGCACAGGGGAGCAGAGCGAGGCAGGACTGAGACTGCACAGTATTTACTGTTAGGAAGTGGAAACAGTGATGGAGCAGCCTGAAACTCCAGCCCAATCAGCATTCACTATGCTCCACCCCACAGAGAGACACAGGGCTCCTCTATCAGGGAATCTGCACTGTAATGCACAGCATTTTGCACAGTATGCACAGTTAGGGTGTTTCAGAAGGAATCCTGACGCCAGGGAATCAGGTGCTGCTTTACTCAAAACAAGAGAGTAGAAGAGATGAATCTGTGAGTGTCCCACCTTCAGCCACAAACACCCTAAAGAGGGAAAAGTAGGTTTTGCATAGCATAACAAATATGAATACATATTTGCATAAAAAAACACAGTCCCAATTCAAATCCAATTCTACAGAAACCAATATCAGCTTCACAGAAAAGCCCAACAAAATATTTTCCCTGGATTTTATAAGAACATTTGCAACTTTACAGAAATGCACTAACAGGTCTCATGGAGCTCAGCGGGTGGCCAGATCCTGAATCCTCCTCCGTCAGATAAACCAGAACTCACAACTCACATGTGAATATGAATGTGAATTAGAGAGGGGGAGATCATTCAAATACAGACAGAGAAGGAGAGACAGAGGGGAGGAAGAGAGTGAGAGAACAAGGGGGGGGATGGGGGGTGGGGGGTGGAGAGGAAGAATCCAAAGTAAAACTACACACCAAATCACAAAGACCCTTTTATTAAGCAGCTGCTCTTGATGTATGATAAGGTGGAGAGAGACACAGAGGCAATGGAGGGGCAAAGAGAGAAAGAGAGAGAGATAAAAGAATGGAATAGGAGGAAGGAAAGAGAGAAAGACAAAAAGAGAGAGGAGTGAAAGGCATTGCACAGCCTGGCGAGCCACAGACAGCCACTCTCTCCTACACTGTGAAACAGAGGAGGCTAACGCACTCTTTCCTACACTGTGAAACGGAAGGGGCTAACGCAGTCTGTCCTACACTGTGAAACAGAGGAGGCTAACACACTCTCTCCTACACTGTGAAACAAAGGAGGCTAACGCACTCTCTCCTACAGTGTGAAACGGAGGAAACTAACGCATTCTCTCCTACAACTGTGAAACGGAAGAGGCTAACGCACTCTATCCTACACCGTGAAACAAAGGAGGCTAACACACTCTCTCCTACACTGTGAAACAAAGGAGGCTAACGCACTCTCTCCTACAGTGTGAAACGGAGGAGGCTAACGCACTCTCTCCTACACTGTGTAACAGAGGAGGCTAACGCACTCTCTCCTACAGTGTGAAACGGAAGAGGCTAACGCACTCTCTCCTACACTGTGTAACAGAGGAGGCTAACGCACTCTCTCCTACAGTGTGAAACGGAAGAGGCTAACGCACTCTATCCTACACTGTGAAACGGAGGAGACTAACGCACTCTCTCCTACACTGTGAAACAAAGGAGGCTAACGCACTCTCTCCTACACTGTGAAACAAGGGGGACTAACAATCAAATGAAGGGAATATTGTACATTTTACTCATTACATGTATGTAAATATGTGTAAATATGATGTAAATACATGTTTTCCAGTGCTCTCTCACAATACCACTGCATGTTCAGCAAGAGATGAGCTGAACACCAGCTAAAACCAGGGCGTGGCTGTTTTGTTGGTCTTCACTAATGGAACAAGAGGGTGATGAAGATTAATTTGACAAATAATGACAGTAGCTGCCTGTCTGTAATCACACCATAATGCTAATATTTGTAATGTATGCAGAAATATTGAGAGAGAACACATATTAGAACCATATGTGCACTGTCTTCTCATTGTTTTGTTATGTATAGATCAGACAGATATCTCGAGAATGAAGGGGGCAGGAACTGAACAGTATCATTGGGCAGAAATTTGATCACATCAGCTCAGGGTAGGAAGGGGTTACAGGAAAAGGAGCACCATCTCTTAACTCCCTGTGGATCCAGAAACAACCCTGCTACTTCCTCCCACTCTGCAAGAGAGAGAAAGGGGAGAGGGGAAAGGGGAGAGGGAGAGAGAGGGGAGAGAAAGGGAAAGAGGGGAGAGAAAGGGAAGATAAAGGGAGAGAGAGAGAGAAAAGGGGGAGAAAGGGGAGAGGGAGAAAGAGAAAGAAAAGGGAGAGGGAAAGAAAGGGGAGGGGGGGGAAAGGGGAGAGGGAGAGAGAGGGGAGAGAGGGAGAGCGAGAGAGAGAAGGGGAGAGAGAAAGGGAAAGAGAGGGAGAGAGAGAGAAGGGGAGAGAGAAAGGGAAAGAGAGGGAGAGAGAGGAGAAAGGGGAGAGAGAGAAAGAAAGAGAGAGAGAGGGAGAGAGAGAGAGAGAGAGAGAGAGAAAGAAAGGGAAAGAGGGGAGAGAAAGGGAAAGAAAGGGTAGAGAAAGGGAGAGGGAGAAAGAGAGAAAAGGGAGAGAAAAGGGAGAGAGAGAAAAGGGAGAGAAAGGGGAGAGGGAGCATTTAATATTATCCTACAACTGTCCATTTTGTCTCCCTGTAATCCCAGAAAATCCATTACACACCTACAACCAGTCCATTCACCTCACTGTAAAGTGCCAGTGCTCTACACTGCTGTAAAAAACTGCTGCTATAGGGCAATATATCAGTTAAATTCCCATCCAGATGTTGATTTCAGTATTGAATGATTAGATATTGCTGCTCTCAAAGATTATGGTTTCCCTTCCCTGCCTTTAGGATGTGCTGAACACACCCTTTGGATTCTCTGGATGTGCTCCTGAACTGTGAACTGTGCAGGACACACCCCTACCCTGGGGGGCTGTTTGATTCCTACAGACCTGTAGAACAGCACAGCACTGGGGAAGTCCCAGCACACAACTCCCAAGCTGCTGGAGCTAAACATAAGTGTTTAGTACTGGATACTGCACTGGGGGAGGGACTGGAAGGACATGCATCTCCAGGGAAATGGGAGATTCTGGCAGAGTAAAGCTGAAAAGCACACCAAAAATGGTGGAGTATCTATGCTTATGGACTTGCATAAGAGAGGACTTAACTTCTGTGTCACTGAGAAAGGTGTTGAGAGGAAATCAAGGTAGCAGTGTGGAGCAGTGGTCAGGGCAGCTCTATGGTATGTGCATGAGATGCCTTTTAATTTGAAAATTTTATTTCTCTATTATGGATTACTCCAAGCATTTCAAACATGATCCACTAAATATTGCAGAAAGAAAATCGTTCACACAACATTTTTCCAAAGGCGATGCTTATTATTATTTATTTATTTTTTGTTTAGAGCCATCGATGCCATCAGTTTCAATGAAACTGCTAAAACAAATGGAAGGAAAGCGGTTCTCCGTTGGCCTGCCCCACTCTGCGATTTTTCTCAGTCTACGAAATGGAATTCCATTGCTGGTATATTATGTTCGGGAGTAACCGCAGGTACGACAGAGCGCGCTGACAGACGGCAAATCACGTTTCCAGCACGATGCGATAGGAGCGATTTGGAGCGACAATTTACCTGCGCTCTCCAGCGTGCGGAGGAAACGACACTGTACTACAAGCCACTTTCTTTCACATCTCGTTCTTAAACCTTAGCCTTCTGGTAACTGTTCGCTAATTCTTAAATAAACGAAAACGAATCAATCACCTACACAGTTGTGCAGCTATGGTCTTCGTTTGATTCTTTTTGTGAAGGCAAATAAATGTCCCGCGTGTCGTCCACAATACAAATGAAGTTTACTGCTTTGCATTCGTTCATAAGAAAGTCCATCACTGCAAACCTTGTTCTCCACCGTAATCGCGAATGCCCGCCACGTGACACAAATTCCTTTCCAGCTGCTGTTGGCACGCGCCGCGGAGCTAAAGCAATAGGGCACCAGTGCCCGCGACCTCTTCCGTCTCACCTTTCTTGTGGTCCTTTGATTTCTGAAAAGCCAGAGATCTACACTCAAGTTATTAAAACATTTAAATATACAAAACATACATATTTGAAACTCACCAAAACACTAATAAATTATGGGAGCATGATTTAAAAGTAAAACGAACTGCATCTTACACTATTATATAACTAAATATAATTATTTGCAATCATGATCATTAATATCTCATCAAAGAATAGTGGCCACCTATCCACGTAATCCGACAGATTGCCAGAATATTACAGATTGGAGTACAGTGGTGTATTTTATCAAGTGTAAAAGAAAGTCTCCTCCGCGGGACATTGCATAACTTCATAAGATCGTGATGTCAAACTGACACATAAATTCGCGCAGTGGCCATTGAACACGTGCTTCCCCCAAATTGTTTACAGCGCCCAACTGTACATTTCGTTATTTTTGCTAATATGCATCCTGGTGCATGTAAATTTCTGCAAGAATAACATTATAGAAAACTGGGACAAGAGCAGCAGCGTTATACTGGTGAACATCTGTTCGTCATGGAAAGGAAACGGACCCACCCCCTTCTCTGGGTTCACAACGATCGCTTTCTTCAGACAAAGTGTCGCTTAAATGTGGGAGTTGTGAATTTCCTCTGGAAAGAACGAATCTTTTCTTTGCACATCAACCCATTACTTTTTCCCAAAGTCATCAATTGGTCACTATCAGGGTTTTGTGTACGAGCGTCTGTTTACGTGAGGGATCGTAGTTTCCCCAGCAGGACATTAATACACCTCATTGTTTAACCTGTTTCTCTCGCCTGTCAATATCTTATCTTGAGGACCGTGTCAAATTCGTCACTTTTTACCGCACAGGAAAAAGCCTGCGAAGGCGCTACACTCGGACGCGCCCTTGCCTCGAAAAGGAAAGGACAACCAGCTCCTCACACGTATGGAAGCTGCGCCCATTGTGCTCACCACGTCCCCAAAAATGCTGCGTTAAACATTTCACTAAACAAAACCCATACCACTGGAAAAAGTTTCTATTTAACACGTATGACACTATACAAACGAATATTTTAACATGATATATATACATATATTTTTTTTTTTCCTGTTAGTGTGCAGCTACTTTAGAACCAAGCCTTCTCCGAGCAGAAGAGCCAGCGCATCACGAGACGAGCAACCCACACCAATGAACTGTACTCCAGAAATACTCCTCAAATTACAATACTCTATCAACCCCATTTCTTCCCAACACTTAAATTACCGACACTCTGGTAACGCTGAAGTTAGAGAAAAACGAGGTCTTCCTTACCTCTCGCTTTGTAGCCCCTCAACCATCAGAAGCCAAACAACTGGCGCACTGACAGCGCGATAAAAACAGCGCCGCGCCAGCGCGCACCCCCTCACTGCGCGATCACGCCACTCCAATAACGCGTTTATTCGCCGCGCTACTTCAGAATGCCGGAGAAGAATGAGTGCGTCGAGTTCTGGGAAAGTTTTTAAAAAGCCTTACAGGCGTTTGAGTTTGCATTGCTATTTTACATGACAATATTATTCAATACATGGCTGTTTCGCAGAGTTGGGGATATTTCAGTAATTATAGAAGTTACTATTTCATTACTTATTGCTCAGTAAATCCGTATCCAGTGGCATTTCCATGGATTATATTTTAGCATGGTGGATATTTATAAAGCCGGAGGTTTACTGAGAGAAAATGGGATCGGTGCTTTGTTAAAGGATACAACAGAGGCGCTTCCGCAGCCAGCCGAAGCCGAGACCGTCTGGTTACAACCGTTTTTCATATTTTTCTTAGTAGCAACTTAACCTCAGATAAATCTGTTACATCAGTTCGACTGCTGGCAGTATGATTTTAAAGCAATGACATGTTGTGCGTACGGTGGATGTACTGAAATAAGTGAAAATGGGAACCCCTACCATACAAAGCAATGAATCATGAAATCAAAACGCAAGTTATGATTAGGCGATTTAATTACAGGAAAACTACAGTAACATAGCTGGTGTATTGACAAACTAAAGGTCAGGTTTATTTCAGCTTTCCTCAACCCTACAGCATTTTACATATCCAAATGGACCTGGTTTACTGTAAAACATGAAAATCGAACAAACAAAACAATGCAGACATTTTCGTGCGCGTGAAGGTTAACGAAAATGGCCGCGTTCTTAAATCCCAGGCAACATCTGGATCTCATCATGCCAGCGGCTGCCGTCACACGGCCCCGCCAGCGGTCAGACAGAGCTGCAGCAGCGAGCCCGAGAACTGACGAGAAGAGGCGACTCTGCCTATTTTAGCTTGTGATTTGTGATTTATAATATTGTGAATATAACTTGGTGTGGAGTTTAATTTTGAAGGATGGAACAGTCTGACTCCCAAACAAATAATTCAATGTTTCTGTAAGGCCCTTTTGCAGCACTGAGACTTTTTATGGTATTGATGTATTCATCCTTATCGCAGAACTTAATTCATAATTCTCCTCAGTACTGTAACTATGTTTACTGTGGGTAACGCACTTTGCAGACAGATTTTTGCTTAAAGTGTTACTGTACACTGCGCTTACTGTACACTGCGCTTACTGTACACTGTGCCACTATGAGTTCATAAACCCTAAAAGGTACTTAAATGCGTACAGATATATTTAACTACACACTACAGCCAATAAGACACCCTCAGTCCAATTTGTAAGAAAAGCCAATCCCTGCTGGGACTGAAAGAAGTTTAATATAAAGCAGTAAAAAATACACAAATATGGTTTTGGCTGAAATACAGTAGCTGAGAAAACTGCTACACAGGTGACACCATTACATCATTACAGTACAGTAGTTATACACAGTGACAGGTTACAGAGCAAACCAAAGCACTACAGTGTACAGTTCAGGCTGTGTGTGTGTGTGTGTGTGTATACACATGTGTATTTGTGTGTGTGTATGTGTGTGTGTTGGGGGGGGGGGGGGTCGGGGTTGTGTGTCTCTGTATTGCACATATGGACACACCCACGTGCAGATATGTGCATGGGCGGACACACACACACACACACATACACTCTCACTCTCTGTATAATTGCAAACACATGTGAGGCTGTGGTCCCACAGGTTTCCCATTGTAAAGCAGCAGCAGCCTGCAGACATACTCCACTGGACTCTGCCCTTTTAGTTCAGTAGTCTGGCCTGGAAATCACTCACACACACACACACGCACGCACACACACACACGAATGCGCACAGTACTCACCCTTCACACACACTATAAACAGTGAACAGTACATTCAGTGCTGCAAAGAAAAATAGCCTCACGTTGCTCCATATTCACAAGAAAATGGCAGGAGACTCGGTCTAGGGTTTGCGGTTTAGCAGTCTGAGTACAGGAGTATAAAAATGTGGGGACAGATAATGGAGTGTCAGAGAGAACTCCCAGAGCAGTGACACAGCTGAGAGAAAGAGCACAGTATGGGGGGGGGGGGGGGGGGGGGGAGACAGTGGAGAGAGAGAGAGAGAGGACAGATGGAGAGAGAGAGAGAGAGAGAGAGAGGGAGATGGAGGGAGGGAGGGAGAGACAGGGGAGAGAGAGAGGAGAGAGAGGAGAGAGAGAGAGAGAGAGAGAGAGAGAGAGGGAGATGGAGGGAGGGAGGGACGGACACTCTCACACAGGGCAGAGAAAGCGCGCTCACACAGGTCAGAGAAAGCGCGCTCTCACACAGGGCAGAGAAAGCGCGCTCTCACACAGGTCAGAGAAAGCGCGCTCTCACACAGGGCAGAGAAAGCGCGCTCTCACACAGGGCAGAGAAAGCGCGCTCTCACACAGGGCAGAGAAAGCGCGCTCTCACACAGGACAGAGAAAGCGCGCTCTCACACAGGGCAGAGAACGCGCGCTCTCACACAGGGCAGAGAACGCGCGCTCTCACACAGGTCAGAGAAAGTGCGCTCTCACACAGGTCAGAGAAAGTGCGCTCTCACACAGGTCAGAGAAAGCGCGCTCTCACACAGGGCAGAGAAAGCGCGCTCTCACACAGGGCAGAGAAAGCGCGCTCTCACACAGGGCAGAGAAAGCGCGCTCTCACACAGGTCAGAGAAAGCGCACTCTCACACAGGGCAGAGAAAGCGCGCTCTCACACAGGACAGAGAAAGCGCGCTCTCACACAGGGCAGAGAAAGCGCACTCTCAGACACAACACAGGAGGGAAAATGAATGTGAGAGTGACTGTATTTTAACATCCTTGATTCACTGATTCTCAGCAGTCCACTTTTCGAAGACTTGATCGACTGAAGGAGTTTCTGTCAATAGAAGAAAGTTGAAACAATGAGACTGAAATATGAATTATGAAACACTTATGTAAATATTGATTTTGTGAAAATTATACTGATGTATTTATAAATATGTGTGCAGGTGTGTGTGTGTGCTTGCATGTGTGAGTGTGTGTTTGTGTGAGTGAGTGTGTGTGTATGTGTGAGTGTGTGTGTGTGTGCATGAGTGTATGTGTGAGTGTGTGTGTGTATGTGTGAGCATATGTGTGTGTGTGTGTGTGTGTGTGTGTGTGTGTGTGTGTGTGTGTGTGTGTGTGTGTGTGCGTGTGAGTGTATGTGTGTGTGTGAGTGAGTGAGTGAATGTGTGTGTGTGTGTGTGTGTGCGCGAGTGTGTGTGCGAGTGTGTGTATGAGGGAGTGTGTGTAGGTGTAGGCACAGCTGGTGTTACCGCTGGGAGTGTGTGGGTGGGAGGGGCAGGGGTTTGTAGAGTTGGGGGATCTTGCGGTTGATGAGGGGGAAGAGAGATTCCTTCAGCTTGGCGTAGTTTCTCTCCAGCTCGCGATGGTACTCCTTCTGATCCGGACCAATCAGAGAGCGATTCCTTCTCAGCGCGTCCTCACACCTGAGAGAGCAAAATGGACCATGCTGAGTGTGGGGGTTTTCAGAGATGGCGTTGAGTGCGTAGGGACGGTGTCGGGTGTGTAGGGACGGTGTCGGGTACGTAGAGATGGTGTCGGGTGTGTAGGGACGGTGTCGGTGCGTAGAGACGCTGTTGAGTGTGTGTTATGTGTGGTTTGTTCTCACCTCTTGCTGAAGTCTTTGAAACAGAGCCGGAGCTTGTTGTGATGGCGGAAGAGCTTTGGGTCCTCAGGGATGTCAGACAGAAACACCTGTGCGACCTCCAGCGGACCCTGATTCGGAGAAAAACCATTTTACACACTCTCTCTCTCTCACTCTCTCACTCACACACACACACACTCTCTCTCTCTCACACACACACACTCACACACACTCTCTCTCTCTCACACACACACGCTCTCTCTCTCACACACACACAAACACACATACACACACACACACACACACACACACACACTCTCTCTCTCTCACACACTCTCTTACACACACACTCTCTCTCTCTCACACACAAACACACACACACACAGGTACCTGGTTGACAGTGGTTCCCACACAGCCCTGTAGAACCATCTGTAGCATTTTAGCATCAGCGGGGTCCTGCTGTGTGGCGAAGGCCAGTTCTTGGGTTTTCTTCTGCATGTCTTCAATCGCCACTTCTATCGGCACCAAAATCACCTGCAGAGAGAGACAGACACCGTCACACACTGTCACACAGACACACACTTAAACACACAAACCTGCACACACTAACACACAAACTCGCACATACTCAGAATTACAGTCAGAAACACCAGCAAAGAATTACGCAGTCAGAAACACAAGAACGGAGTTATGCACTCATTAAGAGCCACACACTCAGTAACACATGTTGAACACACACGGTTATGCAGACAGTAAGACGCACCTCCTCTTTGTGGATGACGTTGATGCGGGTCTTTATGTAGGGGAAGGCGTGGGACGTGGTGAGGATGGTTTTGCGCTTGTACTGCTCATGCAGATCGCCGTGCGCTCGCCCGTCCAGTGTGAAGGGGGTGCAGTACATGAAGGTGCGCAGGTTGTAATTCTTGTCGAAGTAGGTGATGCGCTCTTTCAGCTCATAGGTGTCAAAGAAGGGCTCCACATAGGTGATCTGCAGGTATGCCTGACGAGAGAGAAATGGAGAGATACGCACACAATTCACTCACAGGACAGAGCTGAAGAGAGGGATTAACAACAGGGAGGATTCTAAAAAGAGCTTCATCATAATTCAATTTAATTTTTCAAATCAATTTTATTTTTATCGCGCTTTTTGCAGCACAAGTTGTCACAAAGCAGCTTTACACTGTTCCCAGGCCTGAGACCCCCTGAGAGCAAGCCTAAGGCAACAGTGGCAAGGAAACACTCCCTAATTTACAGGAAGAAACCTTGAGCAGAACTGGGCTAAGAGGGGGAGCCCATCTGCTTCTGGCCAGCACTGGACAGATAGAATTACAGAGAATCATAAAATAAGACAGGTACCAAATGAACATCAAATATTCAACAATGTGAAATACAATAATAGTGTGCAAATCCAAAGTTAAGAGGAAACAAAAATTTAAATGCCCCCCAACCAGCACAGCGCCACCCCCTCCTGCTCAGCCCCACCTTATTGGGGTCCAGCTTGCTCTTGTCGACTGGGTTTGAGTCCTTTATGATCTCCACAGCATCGTCTCCAAAACGCTCCATGTAAAACTCCTGCAACACAGACTCCAGCTTCACATTCACTAATAACAGCATGCAGAGACAGAGTACAGTGATGTGAACTGAGTAAAAGTGTCAAAGCGGTTTCCAGCCAAATACAATTTTATCAGAAGCAAACACCCTCTGTAAAAACGAATGAAAAATGAAGACTGCCATTACACACCCTTTACTGCATGAGTGCGTAAGGCACTCAGTTTTCCCTTTTTATTTTCTCGATTTCCACACACAGCCACACGCAAATCAGCAAGCAGTGACTGCACAGATCCTGCCCCCAGAACGCCCCGAGAAGCTGATCTCTCCGCTCCAGGCCAGCGCTGAGGGTCCGTGCAATGTTATGGCTAATGTGATCTAGTGACTGTGTGATATTAGTGTATGTACTCGACTTCCTCTAGTTTTCTAGCCTGTCCATTTTAAGGTTAGCACAAGTTTACTTGAGGTAACATGGACTGTTTTAACCTGGTCTGACGCTATTCATTCAATTTTAATGCACATGAGTCTGTCCTCTCTTGCTGGAAGTCCCTCTTGAGCATCTGCTCAATGAATGTAATGTAATGTAATGTAATGTAACGGCTGAGGACATTGCTGTAAAGGTAAATGCTGCACAATGATAAACCAATTAAGCACCTATAATGGCTCTGAGTGTTTCTCTCATGCATACGTGCCTCCAGCCGGTGTGAAATCTCAGCCAGTTTGGTGATGGACGGTTCCTTGTACACAAACTCCTGCTCGTCCAGATCGCCAAAGCGGGAGCCATAGAAACCCACACGGAAATAGGTCCCAAACATCCTCTGCACCTACAGAACGAACAGGGAGAGAAAGAGGAAGGAGAGAGCGAGAGCGCGGTTTACCTTCACATCCACAGCGGCATCTTGCATGTCAATCAGGTGAAATCTGGCTTTGCACACCATGTCACTCAGTGCGTGTCCAGCCATTTTTATTAGGGATAAATACAGTGGACTGCAGCAGCCGTTTTAAGATCAGCTCTGTCAGCAGAACGAGAGCACATGGGTGGAAATTAGTTAAAGGTGAACTCCACACTGATAATGGCAGGTATTTTTCTCTCAGAGTTATGAATGCATGGTGTTGAAGACCTGGCTTGAGCAGTCCTACAAACACTGTTGACTATGGGAAAAATGATGAGCCAAGCTGGGCTGAAGGGCTCTTATCATTAAACTTCCTTTATTACTGATCATAGCCCCACCATGTGTGTGGATTACCACACATGCACCATGAATGTGAATGTGAGAGTGTGTGTGTGTGTGTGTGTGTGTGTGTGTGTGTGTGAGAGTGTGTGTAAGTGTGTCTCCATGTGTACACATGCCTTTATTGTATTGTTTTACTCACCAGTTCAACAGAAACCAAGAAGGGCAAGGGACAGAGAAGAGAATGAGAACATTACTGCTTCATCAACATGTTAACAACAGAACACAGCCCTGCTCGTAACACAACACCAAGTAAAACTCAAAGCACAAACAAAAGATAGGACAACACATACAAAATGAGTGACGCTACATACACCTGACCACCACAAACTCAGTGGACACACGTCTACCATGTGCTTGTTATTTGTCAGCTTTCTGGAGAGAAGCAACCTTCAGGAGGGCAGCGCTGGTTCCTTACCTCCCATCCAGAGCTCTAGGGGCAAACAGAAAATAACATCATCAGAGGGAGACGAGATGCAGACAGACTCGACACTGAATCACAACCAAAATTACATATATGACAGGAGAGAAAGAGGGAGAGAAAGAATGAGAAAAGGAAGATGAGCGACAAAAGGGATAGTTAAGAGAGAGCGCGCGAGAGAGAGAGAGCGCGAGAGAGAGAGAGAGAGTGCGAGAGAGAGAGCAAGAGAGAGAGAGAGAGAAGATAAGGAGAGAGAGAAAACCAAAGACCAAAACTCATTTTCCAATAAAAGATCCACATCTCAAGGAATTGGAGAGAGTCACAATATGAACACACTGAATACTTTAAACATTACAACCATTTAGGTTTAAAAATAACTTTCAAAGGAAATTTCAACCTGGGAGTGAATGAACTGAGAGACAAAGCATGCAGGACTGTCTAAGCCATAAAATGACAAACTTGAAACAGCCCTTCATGGCAGTGAAGTGTGGGGTCCGTTCACAAAATTAAACTTGCTCAGTAGGAAAAGCACCCAACTGAATTTTGCTGAGCCATCTTGCAGGTGCAAAGAAAAACTACAAACAATGCATGCAGAATTAGGCTAATATCCATTAATAATGAAAACTGAAAAGAGGGAAGTCTAATTTTGGCAACATCTAAAATACAGCACGCCACAGGAAAACATGGCTGTGTCCACACTGTCTCTCCCAACAAACTGAGACAGAACTGCACTTCATTTTAAAATGTGGAAGAGAGAGAGGGGGAGAGAGAGAAAGAGGGAGAGAGAGAGAGAGATGGTAGATGATGGCCATATTTGGGCAGCTTACAGCTTCTGAGAGACTGGAAACTTTAGCTAAATATAGAGCTGTACTTTTCAGTCCAGGTAAAAACCCTATAATCACAACAGCTGCTTAAATGAAAATAAACAATACAGTACAGAGAAGTGTCCATATTAACGGACTGCCATTGTCATGTGACTGTCATCACTATCATAACAGCATTTAGTGCTTACTGCTAGTGTTTCTCATTTCGATGTAACAATGACAGTTTAAGTGTAAACTGATGTGATGACCGTACAGGTGCAGTACAGGTGCAGGTATGCTTCAGGATCAGAGTCCTAGCTGAAGCTGCTCAGGAGTGTTGCAGCCTGAAGAAAACTGTGTTTAACCTGGACCCCGTACTTCACTAACCCTAACCCCTCACCCTTCACCCCTCACCCCTCACCCTAACCACTAACCTTTAACCCCTCACCCTAACTCCTCATCCCTCACCCCTAACCTCTCACCCCTCACCCCTCACCCCAACCACTAACCTTTAACCCCTCACCCCTAACCTCTCACCCCTCACCCCTCACCCCAAACACTAACCTTTAACCCCTCACCCCTAACCTCTCACCTCTCACCCCAACCCCTAACCCCTAACCCCTCACCCTTCACCCCTAACAGGATGGCCCTGTATCATTAGCAGGTGGAACCCAGTCATTTCTAGCCTTTACTGCATGCTGAAGCTCTGTGACCTCTGACCTTTATATGGCCATGGCTGAAACAGGCTGCAGGGCAGGCCCACACAGCACCCCATGCACAGAAAGACTGGAGTGCTGTGATTGGCTGACACTTGCCTGGTTATACACCTTGTTGAAGGCATCCTGCAACCTGCCATGAACAGTTGCCAGCTTTTTGAAGTCCCGGCTCGCCTCATGAATGGGGATCAAGATCTTATAGACCTCATTAACGGCCTCATACATCGCCGCCTGCAGGACAGAGAGGGAACTGCACTGAAACAGCAGCGTGCTCATGTTCTAAAGTGCAGTGTGTTAAAAAATTACATTCATTACATTTACACTTATTCATTTGGCAGATATTGTAATCCAAAGTGACTTACAAGTGAGGTACAATACAACACAAGTGAAAAACCATACAAAGTCAACAATATTAGAAGCACTGCATGACAAAGTATAGCTAATGAAGCTTTTTTTAAAATCTTATTTTATAGTTTAGTAGGAGATAGTTTTAGTCATCAGCAGATGTTTTCACCCAGAGCAGCTTCCAGTGCAAAGGAATTATAGCCTCGTATTACAAGGCCAGGCATGTAAATAATGGTTAATTGTCCTACTGATTACAGACCAGTTAAACATTTGTAATTGGCCTACAAATTAGCACACCATCTCCTAACTTTTTTAGGCAATGAGAAAAAAATTGACTCATGAAGCATTCATGTATCGCCTTTTTTATCTTATGGCAGCCTGTCCATTTTAACGGATTTAACAGAGAATTGCAACTTTAATAACTGAACAGCGTTGTTATGGGATACATTTAGTCGACCAACTGCTACCAACTTCATTGCTAGCCAGGTTACAGAACAGTGGTCTGTCAGCAAATGCTTTAATGTTTCAAAGGGTACTGGAGTTCCACACTGAGAGACCTTATCAGGGAATTCAGCCAAACTTACTCTGACTTGGAAAAGCTTGAGATGACTGCCTGTGCCAACCCTGTATCAAACACGATCAATGAAAGGGGTTCCCACTCCACAAGGGAATAAGAGGAGCAATCAGAGGCTGCCTCCAGGAGGACAAAGCCACAGGACTGATGGGAATCACTCGCTGAAACTTCCATGTTTGCCTTGACAGCAGTGTGATCCCATTTCAGAGCCCCAGTATTACAGCAATAAGACTCCTTTTGCTAGGCTTTGAAATTCTCACCTGAATTTAAGGCAGCAAAAGATGCCAATTTTGTCTCTGGAAATAGCAGCAATATTTTATTTATCAATAAACCAATATACCTATCAAGTTTATTGATTTTAAGAATGCAAAAGATATTGCTTACATGATCTTTGTTTTATTGAAATGGCTGTTACATAAAAATATTTCTGTTACAACACTGCGTGACCTCTAGCAGCGTGTGCGCTTGGCTCCTGCAGGCTGGAGACAGTTTGACGCTCCAGTCTTGCGCTCTCCAGTGTACAGATTTGTAACTCCTTAATAGTTAAGGTTTTACCATTGTGCTACAGCTGGTTACTCAGGAGGTTATATCCTTTTATTCAGGAATGCATAACAATGCTACTTCTGTATGTTACATCCCGGGTTCACAGGATGCATCTTTCCACTATAAAGCACCGCAGGGGGTTAAATCCCGATACCGCAGGGGGTTAAATCCCGGCATTGCAGTGGGTTACATCCCGATACCGCAGGGGGTTAAATCCCGGCATTGCAGGGGGTTAAATCCCAGTACCGCAGGGGGTTAAATCCCGGTACCGCAGGGGTTTACATCCCGGCACTGCAGTGGGTTACATCCCGGTACCGCAGGGGGTTACATCCCGGCACTGCAGGGGGTTACATCCCGGCATTGCAGGGGGTTACATCCCGGCATTGCAGGGGGTTAAATCCCAATACCGCAGGGGGTTACATCCCGGCACTGCAGAGGGTTACATCCCAGCACTGCGCTGGCTATATCCTGACAGTATAGCAGGTTTTATCTCTTACCATGTTGAAGGAGGCAGCTGCCTGCTCCAGCAGCCCCACCAGGCCAGACTCGGTGAAGTACTTCCCCGCACAGACTCCTTCCTCTTCAGGGGAGAGCACGTCGTCAGACACTGCAGACTCCTCCAGCACGTTAGAGGAAATGTTCTGCAATCATCGACAAAAAAATCACAGATATCTCACTGTCACACACACAAGACTGTGTGAGATCATGTGGGTGTGTATCCATTTATATTTTATCAAAGAATGAGTACAAGAGATAAAGACGGTCCATACAGGACACCACTGACCATGTTCTAACATTCAATTCATTTTTATTTGTATAGCGCTTTTTACAGCACAAGTTGTCACAAAGCAGCTTTACATTGTTCCCAGGTCTGAGACCCCCTAAGAGCAAGCCTAAGGCAACAGTGGCAAGGAAAAACTCCCTATCAGGAAGAAACCTTGAGCAGAACCGGGCTCAGAGGGGGAGCCCATCTGCTTCTGGCCAGCACTGGGCAGATAAAGTACATTGTATAACTTGTCTTTAACTCTAAGACATTTAACATTGATAGACAATAGTAATTAACAGCAGAGCGATTATAAGAATGTCTCCTAGGATGTCTGGTTCTTGGAACGCAGTTGGCTTTGATGGGCAGGGCAGCGAGGTAGCAGCACTGGAAGGACTGGAACATGTGTCAATCCCTTATACAGTGCTGTGATAATTAGCATGTTTCAATAAACAAGCGCTATACAGTGACACAACAGTACAGTACAGTAAAGCCACACACATAAAGGGGGGGTGAGTTATGGTTGGGTGGAGGAGCCAAGCTTTATTCTGTGAGGGAAGATGGGCAGTGACCCTGCTGTCCGGCCTGCTGCCAGGCTAACTCCAGCTGTTAACAGCTGCCAGAGGAAGGAGATCAGGCCATGTGCATAAACACATTTGATTGTGAGTGTGTGTGTCAGTGTGTGTGTGGGTGTCTGTGTTTGTACAGGTGCAAATCATTACCTGGAAAGACACACAGCCGATGGGGAGGTAGCGACAGTCCTCCAGCATGTTGAGGTACTCTGCCACCAGGGCAGCACTGTGCACCAGGCAGTGGGCAGCCTCCGCATGGTTCCCCCGCTCAGAGTGCTTCCCTGCCATGTTCTGCAACCACGTCAGACGCAAATCTGGAGACGTCTGATAGCCCTTAGCAATCCTACAGGACAGAGAGATATGTGACTGTTTGTGTGTGTGTGTGTGTGTGTGTGTGTGTGTGTGTGAGAGACAGACAGTTCCTGAGTGTTTTACCTGTACATCAGGTCGATGAGCATCTCTGGGTCCTGCTGGTACTCCTTCATCTTCACCGTGTCAGTGAGAATCATGTGGAGGTTGAACACCAGGTCCTGCACCTGAGAGACACATTCTGGTGTGTTACCTGGGAGGGCGTGTCCCTCAGTGTTACCTGCTCTGGGAGGGCGTGTCCCTCAGTGTTACCTGCTCTGGGAGGGCGTGTCCCTCAGTGTTACCTGCTCTGGGAGGGCGTGTCCCTCAGTGTTACCTGGTCTGGGAGGGCGTGTCCTTCAGTGTTACCTGCTCTGGGAGGGCGTGTCCCTCAGTGTTACCTGGTCTGGGAAGGGCGTGTCCCTCAGCTCCAGGTCCTCCTCAGCGTAGGTGAGGATGGTCTTGAGGGAGCGACGCAGGTGCTCCTCATTGAAGTTCTGAGACATCCCCACCAGAGAGGACAGAGACATGGTCACCTGCATTTTCACACGAGCAAAGTTCTGCAGAGAGAATAACATCCACTCTTACTAACAGGATAATGCCTACACACATACTGCAGAATCAGAGTGCCTTTGTGTGTGTGTTTTTATACGTAGCATGTTAATGAGAAAGACGGTATGTGTGACGGTGAGTGTGTGTGTGCGTGCGCGAGTGTGTGTGTGTGTGTGTCTGCATGTGTGTGTCTGCATGTGTGTGTCTGCATGTGCTTGAGTGTGTGTGTGTGTGTGTGTCTGCGTGTGTGCACGTGCTTGAGTGTGTGTGTGTGTGTGTGTGTGTGTGCGCTTGAGTGAGTGAGTGTGTGTGTCTGCGTGTGTGTGTGTGTGTTTGAGTCTCACGTTGCCGATCTCGAAGTTCTGCCGCATGAGCAGGTAGAGGGAGGCGCTGGCGTGGCTGCGGACGGAGCCCACGCTGCCGCTGCAGTGCCGCAGGAGACGCAGACACAGGTCTGCACACAGCTCCGTGTCCTCTTCAAACAGCATCTCAGGGAACTGCAGCAGAGACAGCGTTACTCACCCCCTCACCTATACTGCACACTAGGGCTGTGACCGTAATGATTTTTTCTTCCCGCGGTAATAAAGCAACAAATTACTGCAATTTAGCGGTTTACCGCCCGCCCCCCCCCGCGCAACGCAAAAAGCCGACCCATAACGTTTGCACATGAACAACTTGTTTATTTCTCTGTAAAATTCTCGGGAAGCTGATTACAACTTAGAAAGTGATTGCAAACTTACAAATATTTTACATTTTAACATTTTTACACTTAACATTTTAATATTTTACATTTTAATTCACATAATTCTGTAGGCTATACACTAATGACGTCTGAAGCAGCATGAACAGGTAGGCTATATGTAGCCGCATTAAAACAGTTTTAATTATTTTTCAAATCAAATGACAAATAAGAAGACAGTAAGAGAACATTAGGCTAATGGTTTTTAAACATGCAACATAATTGAACATTCATGATGTCGGTATACTATCTACCACAATCACTGCTTTTATAAAAATGCTGCAAAAAAATCGAAATGTACTCATTCTTTATTTTACGGTCTTTTTATTTTACGTGGCAAATGCAGATGTGCCGAACGGCAAATTTCATTTTAACCCTTTCGCGCGTACGGTCACACCGGTGTGATTAAACTGGTGCAACACTAGATTGGAGAAATTCTAGTTAATTTTAGCTTTGAGGAAACAGCGATTTAACTCTAAAAATATAACAAATGCTAACTGAATCTATAAGAAACTTAATACTGCAAATGAAAACATAACGCACCATATAAGGTAACACCCGCGCTACATACCATAACAAATAATGTACATGCGAAAGGGTTAAAACGAAAATTGCCGTTCAGCACATCTGCGTTTGCCACGCCGATCAGTAATTCAGCCAGGTAAATATCCGCGCTGGAATTACGGAAGGAAGTTGCGGTCAAACCTGATAATATGATTAATCTGCATTAAAACATTAACGCGTTAGAGTTTCCAGATTAATCTCGAACGAGCATTAACGCGTTAGAGTTTCCAGATTAATCTCGAACGAGCATTAACGCGTTAGAGTTTCCAGATTAATCTCGAACGAGCATTAACGCGTTAGAGTTTCCAGATTAATCTCGAACGAGCATTAACGCGTTAGAGTTTCCAGATTAATCCCGAACGAGCATTAACGCGTTAGAGTTTCCAGATTAATCTCGAACGAGCATTAACGCGTTAGAGTTTCCAGATTAATCTCGAACGAGCATTAACGCGTTAGAGTTTCCAGATTAATCCCGAACGAGCATTAACGCGTTAGAGTTTCCAGATTAATCCCGAACGAGCATTAACGCGTTAGAGTTTCCAGATTAATCTCGAACGAGCATTAACGCGTTAACTTTGACAGCCCTGAAATAAATGAATAATTGCGGTGATGCGGTTATCGTCACAGCCCTACTGCGCACTCACCTGCACACCCCCACTCACCTGCGCACTCACCTGCACACCCCCACTCACCTGCGCACTCACCTACACACCCCCACTCACCTACACACTCACCTACACACCCCCACTCACCTGCGCACTCACCTGCACACCCCCACTCACCTGCACACCCCCACTCACCTACACACCCCCACTCACCTACACACTCACCTACACACCCCCACTCACCTGCACACTCACCTACACACCCCCACTCACCTGCACACTCACCTACACACCCCCACTCACCTACACACCCCCACTCACCTACACACCCCCACTCACCTGCACACTCACCTACACACCCCCACTCACCTGCACACTCACCTACACACACATTACAAATTATTACAACTATACCAACCTTCATTAGCCAGCTACACGACCCCCATGCATTCCTGTGATACCAACCTTGAAGACGAGCGCTCTCTGTGTAGTGAAGCAGTGCTGCAGAAAGAGGGCGCTCTGGTTCCCAGCCATGCTGTGCAGCAGCACTCTGAGCACGCCCCCGAGAACGCTTTCCTTCAGCTCTGACATCATCACCGTCTGGGAAACAGTTCCACACAGCTGTGAGTGCAGCAGGGGAAATGCAGTAACACACACTCTCTCCTGTTAGAACGCTGAACCGTTCTATCACTGTGTCATGAGTTTGCCAGCAAATGACCTCTGTGGATTCAGCTTTTAGCTTAGCTTAGCTTAGTTTTTTTCAGATATACTTTAAAAATGTTTGCTCCTTAGCTGTGCAGCACACACAGTCTGTGCAGCTGAGAGAAACACAGAGTTGAGGTGTCACTGCCTTCACAATGATCACCGCTGTGCTGCGTTTCACTGCTGTGTACCGTCACAATGATCACCACTGTTTCACTGCTGTGTACCGTCACAATGATCACCACTGTTTCACTGCTGTGTACCGTCACAATGATCACCACTGTTTCACTGCTGTGTACCTTCACAATGATCACCACTGTTTCACTGCTGTGTACCTTCACAATGATCTCCAGTGTGTCTAGAACAATCAGCGAAGCTTCAGTAGCCAAATTCCCATCCACCACAGACTCCTGCTCCAGCTCTGCTTTTGTTCTGCAGGGAAAAAGAATTTAGTTTTACATTACATTACATTACATATTACATTACATTATTACATTTTCTCACTCACACACACACACACACACACACACACACACAGACACACACACAGACACACGCGCACACACACTCTCACATGTGCGCACACACACACACACACACACACACACACACACACACACACACACACACACACACACAGACATGCGCGCACACACACTCTCACATGTGCACACACTCACACACACACACACACAGACATGCGCGCACACACACTCTCACATGTGCACACATTCACACACACACACACACACACACACACAGACATGCGCGCACACACACTCTCACATGTGCACACACTCACACACTCACACTCAAATGCAGACACACGCAGTCATACACACAGAATGAGAAGGACCTACTTGTCCACTCGATCTGTGTTCTGTCTCCAGTGAGACACATTTTTCCTCCATCGGACATTCTCCTGGTTGCCATAGGGACTCCTTTCTGTGTGAAGCAATGACAACAGGTATTACATACAACACTGACACTAAAGAGTGCACACACTCACTGACACACTCCAACACGCATGCACGCACACGCACCTCGGCTGCGTCGCACCATCTCCTGCCTCGCGCCGATGGTGCCCAGGATGGCTTCCTCCAGCCGAGCCTTCATGTCCTGAGACTTCTTAAACGTCAGGCTGTTGATCCGCTCCAAGGCCTTCTTCCCCTAAGCCAGCCAGTCACAGAAAGTCAAGCAACCAATGCACCAATCAGAAAGAGGGTGGAGCTGGGGCGAGGCTTTAGAGAGAGATATAGGTGTTTAAAAGAATGGGGGCAGAGACATTTGTATGTTTCAGGGGCTTGTAGTACCTTATACTCAAAGCAGGACACACAGAGGTGTAGCAGGTCTAGCAGGCGATTGA
>NC_050601.1:437500-445000 GCF_013368585.1 Megalops cyprinoides | reverse complement strand
ACACCAACACTGTGGGAGCCCTATATTACACACCAACACTGCGGGAACCCTATATTACACACTGACGCTGTGGGAGCCTTATATTACACACTGACGCTGTGGGAGCCCTATATTACACACTGATGATGCGGGAACCCTATATTACACACTGACGCTGTGGGAGCCCTATATTACACACTGACACTGTGGGAATATGTTATTACACACTGACGATGCGGGAGCCCTATATTACACACTGACACTGTGGGAATATGATATTACACACTGACGCTGTGGGAGCCCTATATTACACACTGACACTGTGGGAATATGATATTAAAGACTATGTTAGACACTGACAGTCTACACTCAGATGTAGGGGACAGGAGAGAATGTTGCATTCAGATGAAGCCTGGTAGGATGAAGATGTGAGTACAGTGATAAAATGATGAAGATGACAACACCAATCGCCATGACAACTCAAAGATTCACTGTGTGAATGTCAGGTAGAGGGAGGTGTTTGCGAGAAAAGTGTTACGGTTAGGGGTTTAGGGTTTACAGTTTAGGGTTTAGGGTCAGGGTTAGGGGTTTAGGGTTTAGGGTTTAGGGTTTAGGGTTTAGGGTTTAGGGTTTAGGGTTTAGGGTCAGGGTTAGGGGTTTAGGGTTTAGGGTTTAGGGTTTAGGGTTTAGGGTTAGGGTTAGGGTTAGGGTTAGGGGTTTAGGGTTTAGGGTTTAGGGTTAGGGTTAGGGTTAGGGTTAGGGGTTTAGGGTTTAGGGTTTAGGGTTTAGGGTTTAGGGTTTAGGGTTAGGGTTAGGGTTAGGGGTTTAGGGTTTAGGGTTTAGGGTTTAGGTGAGGAAAGGCGACTGAAAAGCAGAGCAGAGATTTGCAGGTGATTGGTGGAACTGAGGCACGGCACGACTTCCATACCGTAGTAACAGCACACTTACACACTCTTACAGACAGTCACACACGCACGCGCACGCGCACACACGCACGCACATGTACGCACACACACACGTACGCACACACACACGTACGCACACACACACGTACGCACGCGCACGCACGCACGCACGCGCGCACGCACGCGCGCACACGCAAAGGGTGGGGATGCACCTGCTTCAGCTCGCAGCTGGAGTTGGGGTTCCTGCGCAGCACAGACCTGGAGCCCCCGGGGGCGTAAGCAGAGTTCACCCAGGAGTGAGAGCGGTCAATCCCCTGAAAGCAGCCAGGAGGTTGGGGGGGGGGGGGGGACCACGGGGGGGTATTGGGCATATAAGCACAGCAAAGGGTTGTGAATCTGGCCTCAGCAAAGTAATCAACAGCTCGCACAGCAGACCACACAAGCACTCAGAGAGTGCTAACAGGAAGCACACAGGAAGGGGTGGTACCCTCAGTGAGTGCTAACAGGAAGCACACAGGAAGGGGCGGTACCCTCAGTGAGTGCTAACAGGAAGCACACAGGAAGGGGCGGTACCCTCAGTGAGTGCTAACAGGAAGCAGCACTATACTCACCTTGCTCCCAATGATTCTCTGCACCTCCTCATCGGGTGAGGCGGGTGTGGTCGCCAGGTCAGGGTTGGAATTGCTGATGCTCTTGGAACGGGACAGGTGGAGGCTGCTTGGCCGCGCTGTTGCCCGTGACAATGTGGCATACTGGATGGGCACCTCATACGCAGAAGCAGCAGCTGCAGGTGTGGACAGACAGTGGACAGACATTTAAAGCCGCAGTTTAAACTCGTCTCATTCTAACATCCACAAGAACTGCTTGCCTCAGTCCATTATTGTCATTTTCCAGACTGCTGCTATTGTCTCCAAACTGCTGTTATTCATACTCTTAAAAGACTGTGCAGACCCTATGCAGACTGTCTGAACTCATGTAAAATCTCGCTGAGGCAGATGAGATTCTGATCATAAGAGATATTAATGTTCATACTGATTATGCATCTGATCCAAGAAACATATCCTTTATGTCCATTCCCACCTCATTATACACAAACCCTTTCTCTTCTCACTTTACATACAGAAATACCTTTTGAAGATATCAAACTTCTTCAAACTGTGAATACAGGCAAAAATGGAGAGGACAGTCACAGGGCGAGGAGCTGTGAGGTGCTGGGAGCTCACCGCTGGGCTGGGCAGCTGGCTCGCAGCTTGGCAGGTGGAAGCAGTAGTAGATGTAGGAGGACAGCAGGTTGTTACGGCCATGATGGTCCTGGTTTCCCTCCAGGTTCTTATGCATCTGATTGACCAACAGAGCCATGGCTTCAAATGCAGCCCGCCCCAGATTCACTGCGGAGAGACAGCGAGGGAGGGGGGTGAGGACTGCAGGCGTTCTGGAAGCTGGTGCACAGACAGTGAAAGTCGCACTTACCGATCTGCCCAGCGATAACGGGGGGATGAACAATCAGCAGGATGAGTTTGCTGAGCAGCTGATGCAGGAAGCGCACACAGGTGTCCAACAGCGCCCCCCGCAGGTGGGCCATGCTGGCCTTCAGCTCAGCTTCCACATTGGCCTCCGTGATGATGACATCTTTCAGACGAAAGGGGAAAGCATACTCCTCCAAAGCATCCACCAGGCTGAAGAACTTATCCAGGTGAGGGTCCTACAGGTGCGAGAGAAGCAAGTGTGCCGTGGGTGTGTGCGAAAGAAAGAGAGTGCGAGGGCGAGTGCGAGTGCGAGTGCGAGTGCGAGTGCGAGTGCGAGTGCGAGTGCGAGTGCGAGTGCGAGTGCGAGGGCGAGGGCGAGGGCGAGGGCGAGGGCGAGGGCGAGGGCGAGGGCGAGAGCGCGAGGGCGGGGGCGGGGGCGAGGGCGGGGGCGAGGGCGAGGGCGAGGGCGAGGGCGAGGGCGAGAGCGCGAGGGCGGGGGCGGGGGCGAGGGCGAGGGCGGGGGCGAGGGCGAGGGCGAGGGCGAGGGCGAGGGCGAGGGCGAGGGCGAGGGCGAGGGCGAGGGCGATTGCGGGAGGGCGAGGGCGAGAGCGAGGGCGAGTGCGAGGGCGAGGGCGGGGGCGAGGGCGAGGGCGAGGGCGAGGGCGAGGGCGAGGGCGAGGGCGAGTGCGAGTGCGAGTGCGAGTGCGAGTGCGAGTGCGAGGGCGAGTGCGAGGGCGAGGGCGAGGGCGAGGGCGAGTGCGAGTGGGCGAGGGCGAGAGCGAGAGCGAGTGGGCGAGGGCGAGGGCGGGGGCGAGTGCGAGTGCGAGGGCGAGGGCGATTGCGGGAGGGCGAGGGCGAGAGCGAGGGCGAGGGCGAGAGCGAGTGGGCGAGGGCGAGGGCGAGGGCGAGGGCGAGAGCGAGTGGGCGAGAGCGAGAGCGAGTGGGCGAGTGCGAGTGCGAGTGCGAGTGCGAGTGCGAGGGCGAGGGCGAGGGCGAGGGCGAGTGGGCGAGGGCGAGGGCGAGGGCGAGGGCGAGGGCGAGGGCGAGGGCGAGGGCGAGGGCGAGGGCGAGGGCGATTGCGGGAGGGCGAGGGCGAGGGCGAGGGCGATTGCGGGAGGGCGAGGGCGAGGGCGAGGGCGAGGGCGCGAGTGGGCGAGTGGGCGAGGGCGAGGGCGAGTGGGCGAGGGCGAGGGCGAGGGCGAGAGCGAGAGCGAGTGGGCGAGGGCGAGGGCGGGGGCGAGTGCGAGTGCGAGTGCGAGTGCGAGGGCGAGGGCGAGGGCGAGGGCGAGGGCGAGGGCGAGGGCGAGGGCGAGGGCGAGGGCGAGGGCGAGGGCGATTGCGGGAGGGCGAGGGCGAGAGCGAGGGCGAGGGCGAGGGCGAGGGCGAGGGCGAGGGCGAGGGCGAGGGCGAGAGCGAGTGGGCGAGGGCGAGGGCGAGGGCGAGAGCGAGTGGGCGAGGGCGAGAGCGAGGGCGAGGGCGAGGGCGAGGGCGAGGGCGAGGGCGAGGGCGAGGGCGAGGGCGAGGGCGAGGGCGAGGGCGAGGGCGAGGGCGAGGGCGAGGGCGAGGGCGAGGGCGAGGGCGAGGGCGGGGGCGGGGGCGGGGGCGGGGGCGAGGGCGAGGGCGAGGGCGAGGGCGAGGGCGAGGGCGAGGGCGCGAGGGCGAGGGCGCGAGGGCGCGAGGGCGCGAGTGCGAGGGCGAGGGCGGGGGCGAGGGCGCGAGGGCGCGAGGGCGCGAGGGCGCGAGTGCGAGGGCGAGGGCGAGGGCGAGGGCGAGGGCGAGGGCGAGGGCGCGAGGGCGCGAGGGCGCGAGTGCGAGGGCGAGGGCGGGGGCGAGGGCGAGGGCGCGAGGGCGCGAGGGCGCGAGTGCGAGGGCGAGGGCGAGGGCGAGGGCGAGGGCGAGGGCGGGGGCGGGGGCGGGGGCGGGGGCGAGGGCGAGGGCGAGGGCGAGTGCGAGTGCGAGGGCGAGGGCGCGAGGGCGCGAGGGCGAGTGGGCGAGTGCGAGTGAGTGAGTGTGTGAGTGAGTGTGTGTGAGAGCGTGAGAGAGAGAGAGAGAGAGAGAGAGAGAGACTGTATCTTAGGGTATGTGCGTATGTGCTTGTTAGCATGTGGGTGGGACAGTGTGTATGTTAGCATATGTGTGAGAGGGTGTATATGACGGTTTGTACCTGAGTGTGAACTGAAGAGGCAGCCTTCACTTCCACGTTGAAAACTCCTCTGTGATTATCGACCCATTTCATTCCAGGAAGCTGCACCTACAGAAGACACAGGAGCCACACACTCTTACACACAGACACAGGTACAGTGCACTCTTACACAGACACACAGCTACAGTCTCACACAGAGACACAGCTAGTCTCACACAGAGACACAGGTACAGTACAGTCTCACACAGAGACACAGGTACAGTACAGTCTCACACAGAGACACAGCTACAGTACAGTCTCACACACAGACACAGCTACAGTACAGTCTCACACAGACACACAGCTACAGTACACACTTACTGCCTGACATTTAAAACACCTCTACATCTATATTCTGCTAACTGAAGTTAAAGGAAAGCTTCTGGAATTACAAAGAGACATCAAACTGCTTCCTGTTCTCTAACAGTCATGCACCTACACACACACAGCACTTACATCAGGAGTAAGGACGGAGTAGCTGGGTGGGGGTTTCTCCACTGACACAGGCAGGCTGAAGGAGCCAGTGCGCAGACGGCCGTGCTGCATCAGAGGGATCCACTGCAGAGACAGCAGCAGCGTGCAGTCAGTACATGCAGCCGGTACATACAGCCGGTACATACAGCCAGCCAGTACATACAGCCAGGCAGTATATACAGCCAGTCAATACATACAGCCGGTACATACAGCCAGCCAGTACATACAGCCAGCCAGTACAAACAGCCAGCCAGTACAAACAGCCAGCCAGTACAAACAGCCAGCCAGTACATACAGTCGGTACATACAGCCGGTACATACAGACGGTACATACAGCCGGTACATACAGCCGGTACATACAGCCGGTACATATAGCCAGTACATACAGCCAGTACATACAGCCAGTCAGTACATACAGCCGGTACATGCAGCCGGTACATACAGCCAGCCGGTACATACAGCCAGTACATACAGCCAACCAGTGCATAGTCAATACATACAGCCAGCCAGTACATACAGCCAGTATTATACAACCAGCACACATAGCCAGCATCACCCAGCCAGCACACTCTAGCAACATGGCACCTCATACATACCACTACACTATTATATACACTATTACACCATCTCATACACCACTATACTCTATATTCTAGTATACCCTGCTACATTCCCGAACATTACATCATCTTACACATCACTGTATGGTACAGGTTATTCTAAGGGTGTAGGGTTGGGTATAGATGGTTTGATATGCGCTGAGATATAGGCGGTGGATGTATTCTGTGGGCATATGCTGTGGATGTAGATGGGCTGGGTGTAGGCTGTGGGTGTAGGTGGGCTGGGTGCAGGCCGTGGGTGCAGGCTGTGGGTGTAGGTGGGCTGGGTGCAGGCTGTGGGTGTAGGTGGGCTGGGTGTAGGCTGTGGGTGTAGGTGGGCTGGGTGCAGGCTGTGGGTGTAGGTGGGCTGGGTGCAGGCTGTGGGTGTAGGTGGGCTGGGTGTAGGCTGTGGGTGCAGGCCATGGGTGTAGGCTGTGGGTGTAGGCTGTGGGTGTAGGTGGGTTGGGTGTAGGCTGTGGGTGTAGGCGGGCTGGGTGTAGGCTGTGGGTGTAGGCTGTGGGTGTAGGCGGGCTGGGTGTAGGCTGTGGGTGCAGGCTGTGGGTGCAGGCTGTGGGTGCAGGCTGTGAGTGTAGGCTGTGAGTGTAGGCTGTGAGTGTAGGCTGTGGGTGTAGGTGGGCTGGGTTTAGGCTGTGGGTGTAGGCTGTGGGTGTAGCTGGGCTGGGTATAGGCTGTGGGTGCAGGCCATGGGTGTAGGCTGTGGGTGTAGGTGGGTTGGGTGTAGGCTGTGGGTGTAGGCGGGCTGGGTGTAGGCTGTGGGTGCAGGCTGTGGGTGTAGCTGTAGGTGTAGCTGTAGGTGTAGCTGTAGGTGGGCTGGGTGTAGGCTGTGGGTAGGCCGTGGGTGCAGGCTGTGGGTGTAGGCAGGTTGGGTGTAGGCTGTGGGTGTAGACGGGCTGGGTGTAGGCTGTGGGTGTAGGTGGGCTGGGTGTAGGCTGTGGGTGTAGGTGGGCTGGGTGTAGCCTGTGGGTGTAGGTGGGCTGGGTGTAGCCTGTGGGTGTAGGTGGGCTGGGTGTAGGCAGGTTGGGTGTAGGCTGTGGGTGTAGGCGGGCTGGGTGTAGGCTGTGGGTGTAGGCGGGCTGGGTGTAGGCTGTGGGTGTAGGTGGGCTGGGTGTAGCCTGTGGGTGTAGGTGGGCTGGGTGTAGGCTGTGGGTGTCGGTGGGCTGGGTGTAGACTGTGGGTGTAGGCGGGCTGGGTGTAGGCTGTGGGTGTAGGTGGGCTGGGTGTAGGCTGTGGGTGTAGGTGGGCTGGGTGCAGGCTGTGGGTGCAGGCTGTGGGTGCAGGCAGGTCGGGTGTCTCACTGTGTAGCCCACTGGAGTCTCCAGAGGAGTGTTCTGCTTGGGCTGACAGCTGATGTGGTAGAAGGTGAAGAGGAGGTGGTGATTATCTGTCAGATCAGCAGGAATCTTCAGTTTCACCTCCTCATAGAACTCTGGAGACCTGAAACGGGAGCAGAAACGCTGAGGAATACAGAGAGAGGAGCACATGCAAGCCAGGATGGGAAGTCAGGAGGAGGGGAGAGAGGGAGGGCGGGAGTGAAGGGGAGAGAGGGAGGGGGAGAGAGGGAGGGGAGAGAGACAACTCTTACTTGTCATGGTAGATCACAGGAGTGTATGCCTCCTTCTGGAATTCTGCACAACTGGACTTGCCAAAGATGACCTGCAACCAGCAGGGAGAGAATTCAGATTTTCACCAGTAGGGGGCACCCTGTGTCTTACAGCAGTGCAGACCTGTACACCACCAACTGGAAGGTTCTGCATCAACTCATAGTTTCAGTGACACGGCTGCAATACCTGCCATGCGCTAGCATGGGTGATTAGCTATTTCCCATCCCAGCGTGTCCTTCCTTCCTCATTCCTGTATGCAGGACATGTATGATT